>NC_057801.1:71349557-71363978 GCF_018294505.1 Triticum aestivum
ACAATTCCGATATCCAAATATAGGCTTCCAATATATCAATCTTTATGTCTCGGCCATTTCGAGACTCCTCGTCATGTCCGTGATCACATCCGGGACTCCGAACAACCTTCGGTACATCAAAACATATAAAATCATAATGAAACTATCATCGTAACTTTAAGCATGCGGACCCTACGGGTTCGAGAACTATGTAGACATGACCTAGAACTGTTTCCGGTGAATAATCAATAGCGGAAGCTGGATGCTCATATTGGCTCCTACATATTCTATGAAGATCTTTATCGGTCAAACCGCATAACAACATACGTTGTTCCCTTTGTCATCGGTATGTTACTTGCCCGAGATTCGATCGTCGGTATCTCAATACCTAGTTCAATCTCGTTACCGGCAAGTCTCTTTACTATTTACGTAATGCTTCATTCCGTAACCAACTCATTGGTCACATTACTTGCAAGGCTTATAGTGATGTGCATTACCGAGAGGGCCCAGAGATACCTCTCCGACAATCGGAGTGACAAAACCTAATCTCAAAATACGCCAACTCAACATCTATCTTTGGAGACACCTGTAGAGCTCCTTTATAATCACCCAGTTACGTTGTGACGTTTGGTAGCACACAAAGTGTTCCTCCGGTAAACGAGAGTTGCATAATATCATAGTTGTAGGAACTTTGTATAAGTCATGAAGAAAGCAATAGCAACATACTAAACGATCAAGTGCTAGGCTAATGGAATGGGTCATGTCAATCACATCATTCTCCTAATGATGTGATCTCTTTAATCAAATGACAACACATGTCTATGGTTAGGAAACATAACCATCTTTGATTAATGAGCTAGTCAAGTAGAGGCATACTAGTGACATTAAGTTTGTCTATGTATTCACACATGTATCATGTTTCCGGTTAATACAATTCTAGCATGAATAATAAACATTTATCATGATATGAGGAAATAAATAATAACTTTATTATTGCCTCTAGGGCATATTTCCTTCACGGGGCTGCCGCCGGGCTGGATCCAAAGCGATTGGATCCGGTATTCGATTCGGCAGGTGGTTCTGGACGAGCTGGCGGAGTCTGGGCTAATCGCCAAGGGAGCGGCAAGGCTGTCGGAGGGGGAGATGAGTCCCCAGCCTCGACCGGGTGAGTGCGTTCTGCTCACCAGCCACATCGACCACATTTTTTCGCTTCCTCCGCATCCTTTCTTCCGGGGGTTCTTGAACTTTTTCGGTGCTCAGCTCCACCATTTTTCTCCCAACACCATCACGTATCTAGCTGCGTTTGTATCGATGTGCGAGAACTTTTTAGGGTGTCGGCCGCACTGGGGTCTATTCAAACATATCTTCACCATTCGTTCTCAGTCGGTAAAAAAGGCGAAGTCGAGTGACTCGAAAACCCACGTCATCCAGATGTGTGGGGGTTTAGGTATCCAAAAGAGGAATAGGAGTGCCTTTCCCGCCATGACTCTTCCTGACTCCGTTAGAGGCTGGCAGTCGACCTGGTTCTACTGCCAGGACGTCGCAGCTCTAGGTCAGTCGACTGGTCTTCCCCACTTCTCTTTTGACCGTGTTCAGACCCCTGCCCCACTGAAAGTAACCGCTGCTGAGACCATGGAGACGAGGATGTTGGTGGATAGAGTGGTCCAGCTCATCAATGATGGTGTTACTGGCCTGGACTTGCTGGAAGTGTTCCTCAGTCGATGCATCCAGCCTCTCCAGGCCTGCGATCACCCGATGTGGCTGTATTCCGGACCGGACGACACCGCTCGGGTCCATCCAGAAGAAGTGCCATCCGAAACCGTAGCTTTGTGGCTGAGGAGCATCACAGGCAACCAGGACAACCCCAGAGGATCCAGGCGAGTCGTCCCCTTCAGCGACGGAAACCCGCCTGACAAGGTATACTTTTTGTTCCGACTACTTCCCGCTCATGTTTCGACTGTACTTGATGTTGACTGACCCTGACTCGGCCGATTTGTTCTGCAGGTATTGACTGAGATGCATTCGATGCCCAACGGTGAACAAGCCTTGGAGCAGGACCAGGAGGGAGGGGACAGTGCGGAGGAGAGTGGTGAGTGGGAGTCTCCGGGAGAAGAGGAGGAGGAGGAGAGCAAGGAGTCGAACGAGGAGGAAGAAGTCGACTCGCCGTCGCGCTCTGAACGCCGGTCCAAACAACAGCATGATCCGTCTGGCGGGCACGGGAAAAGCATGGTCCCAAGTGCCAGTACTCAGAAGCGCACTCGGACGTCGACCCCGGAGCCGATGGAGAAGGTGGCCAAGCAACCTAAAGTTGCTCCTCCCAAGGTTCGGAAGACATTGCCATGGATTAAGATGGACGTCCTTGTTGCTTCGGGGTGAGTATCTCACTTGCGATTTCGTAGGTCGACTGAAGATTTTCTTGTTCTGACCGACCAATTCATGTGCCTTTCCAGTCCCACCTCTGCTGCCACTGACATGGACATTGACAAGGCGCCAGGAGATCAAGAGGCTACATCACGAGTTGGTAAGTCCGATCGACCAAGCTTCGTTAAGTTGAGTAGATCGTCAATCGGCAGAATTTCTGACATTTCTCTTTTTCTGTAGTTCCGCAAGAAGATGTTGTGCTTCCTGACGATGAAGAAGAAACGCCTCTACAGGAGAGGAAGAGGAGGAGTGGGAGCGCTGGCAGGAGGAGGCTTGAGGTTCAGGTTCCTCAGTCGACGCCGGCGCTCGAGGCGGTGGTCGAACGTTCCGGAGAGCCTGTTCAGACCAGCGTCACATTCGCCAGCCCGCTGACGACTGATCGTCCGGCGGGCTCGACTGCACCGACTCCTGCTGCTCTAGTGCAACCCCACGCCTTCGACCCAGCGACTACCTCGGCTGCTCTGCAGCCAACACTATTTGCTGCGTATCAGACTCCAGATGACTCGCCGAGTGCCGCTAGGGAAGCTCTTCGCCAGCTAAACCTTGTCATGGAGTAGGTGGAGGTGGTGCACGAGGCTAGCCAAGTGGCTTACAACGCCAGTACTGCCCTTCAGGCCAATGTTCAGGTCAGCAAGACTCCGACTGAACTTTCGAATGTTATCTTATATCTGATCACCCACTGGGGTGTTTCTTTGCTTAGAGCTTGGGAAATCTTCCATGTCACTCGATTTGGGTTGAACCTTAGCAGACTTTCTGAACCAGTGGGGGCACGCCGAGTGCACCCACTGGGTGTAGTCCCCGAGACCACGGTCGACTGCTGGCAGTCAACTGAGGTCTTAGAATGTATCTCTTTTTTTTTGAACTCACGCTGGGCAGACCCTGCTGAGTATTGATCTGAACCAGTGGGGGCACGCTAAGTGCACCCACTTGGTGTAGTCCCGAGACTACTTGTTGGATATTTGATTCGACAGTAGTCTTAGAGTAACTTTTCTCGGTCGATGCCCTTTATTTCCGTCGACTGACATGTCACTTTTGCTGACTGTAGAGGTCTTGTGATCTTGGAGCTCGTCTTTTCGAGTTAAAGAAGAAGCATATCAGTGTTGAACTTGACCTTGAACTTGCCAAGAAGAATCTCAAGACTGCTCAAGAAGAGACGGCCATCATGGGAGGTAATCATTCAGCCGTTCCGTCTGCTTAGTAGACTTTCCACTGCTTTTCATTCAGTCTCTTTGAACCGAGTGACTTCACATAAGCAGATGTGCGTAGTGAAAACCGCTAACTTCAGGCTCATCTGAAGAGTGTTGTTTCTTTAGAGAGAATGAAGGAGGCGTTGGAGAAGAAGGACCTGGACCTTGCTGCTGCTCAAAAAAAAGCTCGTGAGAAGACGATGCTTGCGGACCAGAAGCTGGCTTCAGTCGGCAAGTTGGAGGATGAGAACGCGAAGTTGAAGACGGCCATCTCGGACGCCAATCGGGAAGTTGAGCAACTGAGGAAGGGCAAGGAGAACCTGACCACTGAAGTCGACGGCCTCAGGGCCAAGACGGGCAAGCTAGAGTCCTATGGTGAAGCTTGTCTTGAAGCTTGAAGGTATGACTGTTCTGTTAGATAACTGTCGTCGGCTGAAATTTGCAATATTGTCGCCTCATTGTTTTTTGTGATGGAACAGAACTCTGTCAGGACTTTGAAGCTGAAACTGGACGGGTCGAGATAGGTCTCGACGCCATCAACTGTCCCATGAAGGATGAAGCTGCGATGAACTTGCTTCGATTGGAATCACGCTTGGACGACGCAGTCGACTATCTGGCTCGGCTGAAGGCCACGATGGCCCGAGTGGACGCCGAACTCTGGCCTCAGGCAGAACTTCCTCAAAGTCTCGAGTCGCTGATGACTCGACTCAACCAAATCCCTGACCGAGTGCAAGAGTGGAAGAAGTCTTCTGCCCGCTGTGTCGCTGACGTCGCCTTGTCACTGGTTCGCATGCATTGCAAGGAGGCTAAAGAAGAGAAGTTGGCGGCCCTCAAGGTGGCGAATACGAAGAAGCACTCTTTCCAGGACTTCATGAACACCTTCCTCGAGGCAGCTACCCGCATTGTCGACAGCATTGATCTTGACAGCTTTTGCAATCCGTCCAGCCCTTCTCCCGTTGAGTGATGGAAAAAAACATTATGCCTCACTTTTATTTGCCTCAGAATGCCGAGTGATTCTGTAATCGTTAAAACTCCTTCGGGCCTGACTCCCGAGCACTTTTAATCTGTGGTTAGGAACCTCTGGATTTATCACCAGTGCGATGCTGCTACTTGTTGGTTTATCTTCGAGTGAAATCCGTTCTTTTCTTGGATCGGTCCCTCTTTGTTTGACGCAGGTGCTGGAGAGGGATCAGCAGTCGAATCAGTTGGACGAGCCTTGGGCAACATTGATCAGCTCATCAGCAAGGTACTCAGCAATGGTCTTGACGTTCCTGTCATCAGCAAGGTGCCAACGTTGGATGGGTGCACACAATCTCGTCCTTCTTCTTGATGGTGCAGCCTCCATGGGGGGGTGTTGTGGTCGACCTGCAACCCCGCTCACCACTCGGTAGGGTTTTTCAGACTTAGGCGAGTACTGGACTGCGGCTAAGCCTCCGAATGGGTGGGCTGCTCACCACTCGGTAGGATTTCTCAAACTTAGGCGAGTACTAGACTGCAGCTAAGCCCCCGAGTGGGAGGGCCGCTCACCACTCGATAGGATTTCTCAAACTTAGGCGAGCACTGGACTGCAGCTAAGCCCCCGAGTGGGAGGACCGCTCACCACTCGGTAGGATTTCTCAAACTTAGGCGAGCACTGGACTGCAGCTAAGCCCCCGAGTGGGAGGATTGCTCACCACTCGGTAGGATTTCTCACACTTAGGCGAGTACTGGACTGCAGCTAAGCCCCCGAGTGGGAGGATTGCTCACCACTCGGTATGATTTCTCAAACTTAGGCGAGTACTGGACTGCAGCTAAGCCCCCGAGTGGGAAGATTGCTCGCCACTCGGTAGGAATTTTCAAACTTAGGCGAGTGCTGCTCACCACAATCTCGTCCTTCTTCTTGACGGTGCAACCCCCGGGGTGATAAAGGGTCGAGACCGACCCATACCATTTGGAAGGATTTTTTATTACTTAGGCTAGTACTGGACCGCAGCTAAGCCTCTGAATGAGAGGCAGACTCACCACTCGGTATGATTTCTCAAACTTAGGCGAGTACTGGACTGCAGCTAAGCCCCCGAGTGAGAGGCAAACTCATCACTCGGTACGATTTTCATCACTTAGGCGAGTACTGGACTGTAGCTAAGCCCCCGAGTGAGAGGCAGACTCGCCACTCGGTAGGATTTTCATCACTTAGGCGAGTACTAGACTATAGCTAAGCCTCCGAGTGAGAGGCAGACTCACCACTCGGTAGGATTTTCATCACTTAGGCGAGTACTGGACTGCAGCTAAGCCCCCGAGTGAGAGGCGAACTCACCACTCGGTAGGATTTTTATCACTTCATCTTAGGCGAAACAGATTCGCAGCTAAGGCAACACATACAAAAAAAATAAACAACCATCATTCGGAAGACTGTAAAATTATGTATTTTGATAATAAAACTAAGAGGTACTTCTTATTACATCTCATCAGTCTAAATACTTAAGAATAAAAAGGGCGGAGCAGTTCCGCATTCCAGGCGCATGGTTCATCTTTGTTGTGCTCGACGTTGAAGAGACGATATGCTCCATTGTGGAGCACCTTGGTGATGATGAAAGGGCCTTCCCAAGCGGGGGCGAGCTTATGTGGCTTCTGCTGGTCCACTCGGAGAACCAAGTCCCCTTCCTGGAATGCTCGACCCCTTACGTTCCTGGCATGGAATCAACGCAAGTCTTGTTGATAAATGGTCGACCGGATCAAGGCCATCTCTCTTTCTTCCTCCAGGAGGTCGACTGCATCTTGTCGAGCTTGCTCTGCTTCCTCTTCTGAGAAGAGTTCGACTCGGGGAGCGTTGTGGAGTAAATCGCTCGGCAAAACAGCTTCGGCCCCGTAGACTAAAAAGAATGGAGTCCGTCCAGTCGACCGATTGGGAGTTGTCCTCAGCCCCCAAAGCACTGATGGGAGCTCATCGAGCCAAGCTCCTGCCGCGTGCTTGAGGTCACGCATCAATCGGGGCTTCAATCCTATGAGAATCAATCCATTCGCTCGCTCAGCTTGCCCATTCGACTGAGGATGGACGACCGAAGCATAATCGACCCTCGTGCCTTGGGAAGCACAAAAGGCTCTGAATTCATCAGAGTCGAAGTTCGATCCATTGTCAATGATGATGTTGTGCTGTACGCCATATCTGAATATCAATTCTCTAATGAAACTCACAACAGTACTTGCTTCAAGGTTTTTAATGGGCTTGGCTTCGATCCACTTGGTAAACTTGTCGACTGCTACTAGCACATGGGTAAACCCGCTCCTGCCGGTCCTCAGGGGTCCAACCATGTCCAATCCCCAAACAGCGAAAGGCCAGACGAGTGGAATGGTCTTCAGAGCTGATGCAGGTTTATGGGACATGTTGGAGTAAAACTTACAGCCTTCACACTTGTCCACTATTTCTTTTGCCATCTCGTTAGCATGTGGCCAGTAAAACCCGGCTCGGTATGCTTTGGCCACGATGGTCCGAGAGGATGCATGGTGAACACAGGTCCCCGAGTGAATATCATTGAGGATCAATCGGCCTTCTTCTGGCATGATGCACTTCTGGCAGACCCCAGTTACACTTTCTCTGAACAACTGACCTTTTATCACAGTAAAGGCTTTAGACCGTCGGATGATCTGTCGAGCCTCTTCTTCATCCTCTGGGAGTTCTTTCCTAAGAATGTATGCAATGTATGGCACTGTCCAGTCGGGAGTGATGATCAAAACCTCCATGACTAAGTCGACCACGGCTGGGATTTCGACTTCAGTATGATCTGTGGCACTCTTGGGCTGTGGTGATTCTTCGGTGAAAGGATCTTCCTGAACTGAAGGTGAATGAATATGTTCCAAAAACACATTTCGGGGAATGGCCTCTCTCTTTGATCCTATCTTTTCCAACTCATATGCAGCTTGATTTTTCAGTCAGGGTATATGGTGAAGCTCCAAACCTTCAAACTTCTTTTCCAGCTTTCTCACTGCATTAAAATAACCATTCATGGTTGGGCTCCTGACATCCCATTCCTTCATCACTTGATTAACCACCAAATCTGAGTTACCGTAGACCATAAGGCGACGGACGCTGAGTGAAATGGCCATAAGCAACCCGTATAATAGTGCTTCATATCTGGCTTCATTATTGGAGGAATCAAAATGAATCTGGAGAACATAACTAAGCCTGTATCCATGGGGGGATACCAATACTACCCCAGCGCCTGAACCATTCACCATCTTGGATCCATCAAAGAACATACTCCAATGCTCCGAGTGAACTTGAGTCGGCAATTGTTGCTCAATCCACTCAGCAAGGAAATCTGCAATTGCTTGGGACTGGATAGCCTTCTTTGCCTCAAACTTGATATCCAATGGAAGGAGTTCAATCGCCCATTTTGCCACTCGACCAGTTGGATCTCTGTTATTCAAAATTTCAGATAATGGTGCGTCGCTGACGACTGTAATGGAGTGATCAGAGAAATAATGCGCAACCTTCTTCATGCTCATGTATATTCCATAGACAAGCTTCTGATAATGTGGATATCGTTGCTTGGATGGAGTCAAAACTTCAGAGAGATAATAAACTGGGCCTTGAACCTTGTAAGCTTTTCCTTCCTCTTCTCGCTCGACCGTGAGTACTGTACTAACAACTTGTCCAGTGGTTGCAATGTAAAGCAGTAAAGGCTCTTTGCTGATTGGCGCAGCAAGCACTGGCTGGGTGGAAAGCAGGGTTTTGAGCTCTGCAAACGCTGCGTCAGCTTCCTCAGTCCACTCGAACTTATCAGATTTCTTCATCAGTCGGTAAAGAGGCAAGGCCTTTTCACCGAGACGAGAAATGAATCGACTCAAGGCGGCCAAACAACCAGTCAGCTTCTGAACATCATGCACTCATGCGGGGCGTTTCATTTGAAGAATGGTATCAACTTTTTCCGGATTGGCATCGATCCCTTGTTCGGAAATGAGAAAACCGAGTAACTTTCCTCCTGGAACTCCGAATGTGCACTTTGACGGATTAAGCTTGATATCATACCTTCTTAGGTTGGCAAAGGTTTCAGCGAGGTCAGTCAATAGGTTGGAACCTTTGCGAGACTTGACCACAATGTCATCCATGTATGCTTCCACATTCCGACTGATTTGAGTGAGCAGGCACTTCTGAATCATTCTCATGAATGTGGCTCCAGCATTTTTAAGACCAAATGGCATGCTGACATAACAAAAGCACCCGAATTGGGTGATGAAGGTTGTTTTTATTTCATCGGGACCATATAGTCGGATCTGATGGTACCCGGAATATGCATCTAAGAAAGACAAGCGCTCGCACCCTGCAGTCGAGTCGACAATCTGATCGATGCGAGGGAGAGGGAAGTGATCTTTCGGGCAGGCCCGATTGATATGCTTGAAATCAATGCACATACGAAGTGAATCATCCTTTTTGGGGACCATGACTACATTGGCTAGCCACTCGGAGTGGTACATTTCACGGATGAACTCTGCTGCCAACAGTCGAGCCACTTCTTCGCCAATTGCTTTACTCTTCTGCACGGCGGACCGCCGAAGGTGCTCTTTGACGGGTTTTACCTTGGGGTCGACACGCAAACGTTGCTCAGCCAGTCCCCTGGGTACACCTGGCATGTCAGAGGGTTTCCATGCGAAGATGTCCTAGTTCTCACGGAGGAACTGGATGAGCGCTTCTTCCTATTTGCTGTCGAGTGTTGTTGATATATGAGTCGGTACAACATTGGGATAGGTCGGGTGAATATGAATCGGCTTCGTTTCACCAGTCGACTGAAATGCAGAGTCTGTAGCAGGCTTCTTGGCTCGGAGCAAATCACTCGGATCTGCACTCTTCTGATACTCTTGCAATTCAACCGCTGCCATCTGTGCATCGGCGATTTTGGAACCTTTCTGGAAACATTCCTCTGCCTTCTGCCGATTGCCAGTAACTGTGATCACACCTTTGGGGCCAGGCATCTTCAGCTTGAGATACACATAACATGGTCGAGCCATAAAACGTGCGTAGGTTGGCCTACCCAGGATGGCATGATAGGCACTCTGGAAATCCATGACTTCAAATGTTAACTTCTTATGGTAATGCTTGGAATCACCGAAAACCACATCGAGGGCGATCTGGTCGAGTGATTCGGCTTTCTTTCCAGGGATAACACCATGAAAACTCATGTTGCTCTCGCTAAGTTTGTACATCGGAATGCCCATCCCCTTCAAGGTTTCAGCGTAAAGAATGTTCAAACCACTGCCACTGTCCATCAGTACTTTGGTTAGTCGAGTGCCCCCGACCACGGGGTCGACCATCAGTGCTTGCCTTCCAGGGGTCGCTACACGAGCAGGATGGTCAGACTAGTCGAACGTGATGGCTGTCTGAGACCATCTCAGGTATGTGGTCGTTGCCGCCGGAGTGGCCATATTCACTTCTCTGTTGATGACCTTCAATCGACTCTTGCTCTCAACATCAACGAAAATCATCAGAGTTGAATTGACTTTGGGATAACCATCGTCTTCCTCTTCATCCTCATCTCTGTCCGACTCTTTCTCCTTCTCATTGGGATGTTTCTCTCAGAACTGCTGGATCAGGAGTCGACATTGCCGAGTGATATGTTTCAGGTAAATCAGATTACCTTCTTCATCCTTCTTCGTGTGGATGTGACATGACAAATCCAGGACATCATTTCCTGCTTGATCCTTTACCTTCTTAGGGGGCCAGGGCCCCTTAGGTTTTCCCTTAAACTTTCCTTGATTCAGTGCCGAAATCTCTCCAGGTGCCGCTGGTTCGTCCTTACGCTTCTGTTTCCGACTGGAGTTACCTCCACCGGCCTCTTGGCCGACTGGTTTACTCTTCCCTCAACGGAGTCAATCATCTTCTTCTCTGTTAGCGTACTGGGTTGCTATATCCATCATCCGAGTCAGAGTCATATCCCCAGTCCGACCGAATTTCAAGACCAACTCTCTGTATTTGACGCCTTCCTTGAAAGCGCATACTGCTTGATGTTCTGATACATTCTCAACGGTGTGATGCAAAGTGGTCCAGCTCTGAATGAATTCCCTCAAAGTCTCATTCGACTTCTGCACACAATGCTGCAACTCGGGCAACCCCGCTGGTCGCTTGCACGTGCCCTTAAAAGTTCTTACGAACACTCGAGATAGCTCCTCCCAACTGTGTATACTGCCCGGAGTCAACTAAGTCAACCACGCTCGGGCCGACCCTTCCAACATAAGAGGGAGATGCTCCATCGCTATCTCATCATTTCTGCCTCCAATCTGCACAGCCACTCGCTAGTCTTCAAGCCAGGTTTCAGGCTTAGATTCGCCGGTGAACTTACTGACCCCGGACGCCAACCTGAAGTTGGGAGGAATCACCGCTGCCCTGATGGCCCTGCTAAAACACTCGGGACCAGAAACATGCACTCTGCTGCCACTTGGACGATCTCTGCCAGGGTCTTCTCTGTGTGCTCTGTTCCGGTCGACCAGGCCTTGGACGAGGATAGACCTCGCGTCGAAGCCCGGTTCCCTTGGGTCAACTAAGGCTCTGCGCTCGCCACTGTGAAGGCGCCTGTCATCGTTCTGCAGAGGCACATACGACGCACTCCTCGGAGGAGGCGTGGGTCCTCGACAACGATTGTCACGGTCGAGTGGATGATCATACTACCCATGGCCTTCACGCCGTGGAGGCGATCTTGGGCTATGAGCTGACTGAACCGTGTCCGCTGCAACAGATCTGCTGTGAATCCTATTCCGCAACTGGGATACTGTTGTATTTTGCTCTCCTGCTGCCCGGAGCAAGGCTCGGATCTGCATCAACCCTCTGCCAGCTTCTGACTGGGAAGGTTGGATCGACTCTGCTATTCGGGTCGCAGCTGTGAGATTCTGAATCGGAGTGTGGTATACCTTAGGTGGAGGCGGAAAAAGCTGTCGTCGACTAGACTCATGGATCCGCTCCTGAGCGCGCTCGTCGAGAGCATGCTGAAGGTTATCTAGTCGAGTGCGCTCAGCCAAGTTAGCTAGGCGCACCTCCTCCAAGTCCCGAGCCTTGGGGGTTTCTCCAACGATGGGCGTGTGGAGTGCATCCATGTTGCGGCGACGAAGTTCTTCCCTCTGCTGTGAAGAGAGGGGTTCGGTTCGGTATTCCTCGTGGCCGCGCGACAGATCGCTGCCTCCGTCTCTGTCGCCTTCACGGCGGAAACCGGGCGGGCTGTGAGGTCCGTCGACCATCAAGACTTCAGCCGCAGGGTCGCTGCTATCGCACTCGGATGCGGTCTCCGCGGAGCCAGTCGACAGGTCGAACAGGCCATGGAGAGTTTCATCAGGCTCGATTGTCGCGACTTGATGGGTGGTCGAACGTCGAGCCATCACGTGCTTCATCCACCGCTGAAGCCGCGATCGACCGGATCGCTTGCGGCGACGAACAGTGAGGAGTGAAAACACCGTCGGGGTCGACTGATACTGAGTTGACGGCTGCCGAAGGAGAACGCCGCGAACGCACGCTCGGAAGTGCGTTGCCCCTCGGACGGGGAGCGCCTCAACATCCAGGGGAGCTTCTTGAAGCCACGCGGAGTCGTCAGCGACGAACACGAGCGCGCCGAGACGGATCTCGCGGCCCTCAGCCAATCCGCCGCCGGAAACCATGACGATGATGATAAAAAAAACTTGCAACTTCACCAGCAAGTTGATAAGATACCTTTCCCAAGGTGGGCGCCAACTATCGTGGTCCTAAGACTGACAGTAGAAAGGGGGGTAGGTATGAAGAGGCAAGATCTCAGCTATGGTGAAGGTGTACACATGAGGTTTACGAGTTCAGGCCCTTCCCGGTGGAAGTAACAACCCTACGTCTCGGTGCCCTGGGGCGGTTGATTGGATTATGTGTGTGATATTACAGGGGGTGCGAACCCTTGTGCCAGAGGAGGAGGGTGGCTTATATAGAGTGCGCCAGGACCCTCGCAGACCTCCATTACAAGGGACTTAATGTACATAAAGTATGGGCATTACTGGTAACGTCTGCCTTAAGTGCTATTAATGATCTTAAATACTACGGAGTGAATCCCTGACCGTTACAGCGCTGAGTGACTCCTGGTCTTCAGTATGGTCGAGTGACTCTCCATATGGTCGAGTGACGGTAAGGAGGAGGACCTCCGAGTGATGTGGCCGTCGAGTGGATTGCACTCGACGTGTACAACCGGGGGTCTCCTGTTGTCTCTTGGTCCTTTTATCTTCCAGGGTAGTGACCTTGGGTAGGGCGTATAGGTTAGGCCTATGACCCTACCCCAAGTCTGTATCCTCATCACTGAGCGCATCTACGACCAGACTAGGTAAACCTCCGCCCTCAAATGGCCGCAGATGTGCTCGGACGCGTCCGCGGACAGTTACCGATCAGTACTCACATTTGTTTATCTGCATCCGAATATCAATAACTAAAAAACTTAAATCCATACGAAATCATGCGAACAAAAAACATTTCATATACTACGTAGATCGACTACCCTAGTCCTCGTCGAAGATGTCCACCATGTCCGTGCCCGGCACCGGGTACATGGGGGGTAGCCACAGCTCCGGCTCCTCCGTGTTGGCCTTCTCATCCATTTCCGCTTCGACCTCGTCGAAGAGCGTGTCGATCCCGCTCGTTTCTGCTGGATGAACTGACGGTTGGCCTCCATGAAGGTCTCATCTTGGATGGACTCCAGGATGGCCTGCTTCTCCGCCATCTCATCCACTTGGGCGACAGGGAACTCCGCCTTTGCGTCCTCCATGTTAAAGCCCGAAGATGGCGCTAGCTCCTGCTCTGGCTGCTCCACCTCGTCCTCCTCTGGATCCGCCACCTCCATCGGAGTCGGCTACTGCTCCTGCCCCTCCTCCTCCGCCGCCTGCAACTCCTCCCCTCTCCTCCGACTCCGGCGAGTCCAGAGGCAGCCCAGCAGCGATGCGGGCGGCGTGCGGTGCGCCTTGCTCGGATCTCTTGCTCGATCTGGTTCTAGCGCTCCGGTGTGAGCATAGCGTACGTGGTTTTAGACCATATCGAAGCCGGAGGGTGTCAGACGAGCACTGGAGCGAGAGAGAGGAGGTGGATGGGCTCGGGCTGGCGACACAAAGAGGGAGGAGGTGGATGGGCTAGGATTAGGGGACGTCAGCCGGCTTAAATTGCCAGATTTGGCCTCGAACGGCGAGCTGGAGCGGCGCCACATGGCGTTCACATCCCCCACTTGAGGATACGCTAGTGGGACCGCCGGGTTCCCAAGCGATACAACATGGACCCCCATCATTAGTCTGATGTGCCGGACATGCCCGGGCGTGCCCAGGCACCCCCATATCTGCCCTATATTTGGGCTGGATATGAGTGGTGTCAGTCAGCCCAGGCATTTGAGGCCCGTTTGACACATCCGTCTGGGTTGATTTTCGTGACCGGGCCGTCCGCCCGGACGTTTAAGGCCAGTTTGGGGCGTCCGACTGTAGCTCTGAAGTGTCCGGACATACTTTACCATCATTTGTCCACGGACTGCTCTAGTTGACCAAAATCCTACAAACTATATGCAAACTAGGATAAACTTTGCGGACTTCCGAACCACTACCACGTATGTGTTCGACATCCCAATCCATCCCCAAAACAACTCCGGCACCCGCACCATCACTAGTGCAGAACCGGGCTTTAGCGCCGGTTTGTAAGGGCCTTTAGTGTCGGTTCCAAAACCAGCACTAAAGAGTGGAGACTAAAGCCCCCCCCTTTACTACTGGTTCGGCATGAACCGGCGCTAAAGTGCCACCACGTGGCACGAGCCAGGCCCGGGTGCTGGTAGACCATTAGTACCGGTTGGTAACACCAACTGGTACTAAATGTTTGGGGGGGGGGGGTTGGTTT
>NC_057801.1:71364386-71385614 GCF_018294505.1 Triticum aestivum
TTCCATTTAATTCTTTTTTGTTTGCTGGTATTTTACGATACTACATATTGTACATGTTATGCATATATATAAATAGATTTTCTCGTAGAACCGCATATATATATATATATCATCGAATGTCTCACAACCAACACCATTAATTTTTCACACATACACATGTATAAATATACAATTTCTCCTACATGTTGCCTTGGTGCCTTCGGAGCACGATGACAAGTGGTTCATGGGGGCGGTAGCGGGTAATAGTATTCTCCTTTGGGATCTATGTCCTGGTCGAGCAAAAATCCCGCTATTTCCTCTTGAAGTGCTAGTATGCGGTCCGTTGGTAGGAGCTACTCCCGCACCTCTCTGAACTGTTAAGAAGGAGATCAATATGCATGTGTATTAGTTGTGTGACTAGATATGGATATCGATAATGGTGTGAATAGTGTTCTGACAAACGTACCTAGTCTTGTCTTTAAGATCTGATCCTTTCGGACGTCATCATGTGAATGTTCTCGCAAACATAGTATGCACACAGATCATTTCCATGCGCCTTCTTCAGTGCCTTTACGAGAATAAAATTGAATCAAATAATGATTAATCAAGCATGATAATTAATTAATGGTAATGAAATAAGAATTAAAGAGATGGTAGCTAGCTAGGTAGCTAGCTAGGTAGCTAGTATTACTTAATTACTTACCTTTGGTCGATACCAAAATAGCTTTTTTGCCCATTTGACTAGAGTCACCTTGATGAACTTTACCCAAGCCCTGTCCACCGGCAAAGAAAAATAATAAAGGGGTTATTAAATAGTTCATATCAGGAAATGACGAACTAAATAGGCCGAGATATAGTTAATAATGATTGAAATTACCTGTTGACTATCCCCTTCATGATGGTGTAGTCACTTTCTTCTTTAAGTAGTGAGTCCAGTACTTCAACTTTTTCTTTCTCAACTTTAATGTCTAACAAGATCCAGTAAAAACTATATGCGCACACGTTTGCATGTTTTAATTAAGCGAGCATGTGCATAACACTAATCAACTACCATAACCCTATACACTTAATTATTAGCCATTAATGAAATCGGGAGAGCATCGGTCATCATACATCCATTGTCGGCTCATCTTCATTACACGACACCGAAAAAATCAAATTAATACAAGTTCATACATATATATATAATTCATACAACACTTAAATGCAACAAACAAATAACTCTCTAGTTAAACCATTTAAATGCAACAACAAATGCGATCAAGATTGCAACTAAGGTAACAATTGATCCAACAGCATAATGATACCAAGCCTCATTATTAATTGCATATTTTCTAATCTTTCTAATCTTCAAGCGCATTTTCTCCATCTTGATCTTGTGATTATCGACGACATCGACAACATGCAACTCTAATTCCATCTTCTCCCCCTTAATTCTTTTTAATTTTTCTTTCAAATACTCGTTTTCTCTTTCAACTAAATTTAACCTCTCGACAATAGGGTCGGTTGGAATTTTCGGTTCACATACCTCCTAGATAAAAATATCCATGTCAACTTGATGGGCATAATTTGTCATAAACACGAAATGCAGCAACTAGTTTTAAAAGAGAATATACCACATCCGAATCATAACAAGGGCGAGGGCCGACGGGGGTGGATATCAAAACCATGTCACTATGTATAACAAACAACGTACGGGTAAGATAATCATACGAGTAACTATATCCAAATAACACCAACATCAATTTGGTAATGTAAAACATTCATGAACAAGAGCCTCACCACAAGGTGGTGCCGGCGACGGGACGGTGCGGGCGATCGACGGTGGTTACGACGGAGATTTAGAAGGCACTAAGTAAACCACACCTACATATGCAAACTAAGTGTTATTTTTGATCTCAAATTGCATATAAATTAAATACTAGCACATATAATTCCTTCCAAATTACTAAACTCACAAATTAATCACTATACAAAGTATTTCAAGAGCTAATCTAGCAATGAGAGATGAAAGGACAAAGTTGCTAACCTTTGTGATCATTTGAATGGATGGGGGCCTTCAAATCTTGATAAATTTTGGGCAAAATATGTGATGAGCTCGAGGAAGAGGGGAAGAACAGAGGAGGAGAGGGGAAAGGGAAAGAACAGAGCGAGCTCGGGTGGGCGAAGGGTTTATGTAGGACGACCTTTAGTACCGGTTCGTAACACAAACCGGTACTAAAGATGCTGGAGGGGCCCTAGACCGACAACATCCTGCCACTACTCACTTTAGAACCGGTTCGTGACACGAACCGATGCTAAAGGTTCGCCACGAACCGGTACTAATGAGAGCGGTCGGCTAGCCGTTGGAACCGGCACTAATGGACACATTAGTGCCGGCTCAAAATCAAACCGGCACTAATGTGCTTCACATTTGACCCTTTTTCTATTAGTGCATGTCCGGCACAAACATACCTTCCCTTTATGTGCCGCATTCATGCTAGTCCAGAATGTTGCATTCATGCCTGTCCAGAGCGACACAACCAGTCACTCGAGCTGGCATTAGCAACACGCCAATCGAGAGTGCTGCCCGCGCCGCGTCCAGGTCTTCACTACTACAATATGGTCATATTTTCCAAATGACCATTATACTCCACATATAGTAAACATATATCGCTCGTGTATCCTTACCGACAGTTTTGAGGCGAAATTTTGCTACTACAGTATGTTTCATATTTTGTATTGTTTTGTAAATGACCATACACTCCTTAGTACAGTAAAAAAAAAACATGGCTGCTGTATAGTTACCACCGATTTCGAAGCGGACATTTTGCTACTAAGATATGCTTCATATTCCATAGCATGGTAACATGGTATGATCAAGCAGGGATGATTGAATGAATCCAAATTGACCATGGTATCATTGAGGACTTCTTCGTTGCAAGCAAACAAGCGGTGCTGAGTTGGAGAAGTCGAAGTATATGTTCCACAGGTGCCAACTACGGTAGAAATATCCAACGATTCTAACTTCTCTAACTTTGTCCAAATTTTATGTATACATATTAATAAAGGGATTAATGCTTTTGTCCATTCGTCATGCAGTTTTGCAGAAAACCCCCCTTTATTTTACAGTAATTAACCCCTGGTCCACCTTTAATACGCAGAAAATAAATCGTTTTTGTCATTTTATAGAAAACCCCTATCCTTTTCTGGTAATAAAACTGCAGTACATCTTTAAGTGAGAAAACAAATCATTTTTTATGTTTTAGCGGAGACCCCCTGCCTTTTCTGATAATTAACCCCCAATCCATCTAGAGCAAATACTACTCTTCTTAAAACATCCATATCTTTTACATCCTAACTCTAATTTTAACATGTTATATATGAAGTTTGATTAAAAAATATACACTCTGAATATGATGTTATTTTACATATTAACCATTTTCAAAATGTCATTTAGGATGCAACCTTAATCAATAGTGCATGATCTATTTTTCCGTCGTACCGACATCGATCCAGATTGCAAGCGAACACCTCAACAAAGCCAGAGTGAAGACGAAAGAAATCGTCGATAACCATGATTCAAGCCTCGGCAAAACCTCGCATGCGAAAAAAAGCTGATTTATAATCTAATGCGGACAAAGAGATGCCTTTGCAAGACCTAGTCATGTCTTGGGTCATGGCTATTGGGTTAGTGGCAATGTGGTATTTTTTTATTCTCCCATTACCACGGAGGAGCTTTTTTGCTAGTAGATAAAATATCAAACTTCTCACTTTGACCAATTTTATGAAGAAAATTATCAATGTCTGGAATTCCAAATCATTATTACTAGATTCGTAATGAAATATATTTTCACAATTTATTTATTTAGTAGTGTAGTTCTTTACATATTTTGCTACAAATTTGTCAAACATATATAATGTTTGACTTAACTTAATACACTTTATATGTAATTAGGAAGGAAGTACATGGATATGGTACGTAGGTGCCAGATATAGCATACGCATGGAGGGATCCACGGACGCATGCAAACAAACATAGCTACGCCATCGCGGCCGGGACGAAGGGTGTGGCGAGGAGCATCAGCGGCGTGAGGCGGCGCACGCCGAGGCCCGGGGCCTCCTCCATGTCGACCTCGGCCACGCCCTCGGGCAGCGACCAGTCGAAGTGGTAGAGGAGACCGACGAGGGCGAGCTCCATGCTGGCCAGCCCGTAGTTGAAGCCGGGGCACATCCTGCGGCCGGCGCCGAACGGGAGGAACTCGTAGCTGCTGCCGGTGAAGTCCACCGTGCTGTCCTCGAACCGCTCCGGCAAGAACTCCTCGGCTGCTTCCCAGTACTTGGGGTCGCGCCCGATGGCCCACGCGTTGATGATCACGCGCGACTTGGCCGGCACCGTGTACCCTTCCAGCTCGCATTGGTCGATGCTCTCCCGGGGCACCAGCAGCGGCGCCGGCGGGTGCAGCCGGAGCGCCTCCTTGATCACCATCTTCAGGTACTGCAGGTTGCTCTCCTGCAGGTCGGCCTCAGTCACCACCGCCTTTCCCTTGAACGCCTCCCGGATTTGGCCCTGCAGCTTCTTCATCACCCGCGGGTTCCGCATCAGCTCCGACATCCCCCACTCCATCGCCGAGGCTGATGTTCCCGTCCCGCCCCCGAACATGTCCAGGATGATGGCCTTCATCCTGCTGTTGTCCAGGTGGAACCCGAAGCCACCTTTCTCCTGCAAGCTGATGAGCACGTCCACGAGGTTCTCGTCCATGTTCTCGGCGCCGGCCTTGATCTTCTCGACGCGGGCGGCCTTCCTCTCGTCGATGATCTCCTGCAGGATGGCGTCTACCGTCTTGTGGATGTCCTGGAGGCTGCGCTTCATGCCGGTGAGCTTGGCCAGCACAGTGGTCCACGTCGGGAAGAGGTCGGGGATGTTGAAACCGCTCGCCAGGCCCACACCGGACTTGATGGCCGCCTGGAACTCCGCCGCGTTCTTCCGTTTCTTCCCGAACGCCGCCCGCGCAACGATGCTGTTGGTCACATTGTGAAACATCACGCTCAGGTTCACCGGCGCCGACGGCCCCGCCTGACGGATCTGGTCAACCCGCATCCTCACCTGCATGTGCATGCATGCGCAGCGTGCATAGCCATCTAGTTAAACTCCATTCATATTCACACGTACTCCCTCCGTCCGAAAAAGCTTGTCCCAAACTTGTTCCTCAAATGGGTGTATCTAGCACTAATTTGATGCTAGATACATCCATTTAAGGAACAATCTTTTCCGCACGGAGGGAGTATATCTCATCTTTCATCGAAATAATTCCCAAACACTAACACATCTCACATACAAGAACTCCTCTTGCTCTTCTATCTCTTCATTCATAAGGTTGTAGCCTTGTACTCCCTTCGTTCGAAAATACTTATCATCAAAATGGATAAAAAAAGATGTATCTAGAACTAAAATATGTCTAGATACATCTTCTTTTATCAATTTTGATGACAAATATTTCCGAACAGAGGAAGTAGGTATTTGTCTTTTGTTCAGGTGGCTGTTTTAGTATTACGTACTTGACTTCTGTTCACGTGGCCGTCTATTCATAATAAGTTGTAATTAAGTTCAATTCCTCTGTTGTTTTGTTGTTGCAACGTTCTATTGATTGGTCATGTTAGCGTAAAAGTTTTGAGCGCTTTTAAGGCCTCCTTTGGTTTAGAGGAATTTTGTAGGAATTTCATAGGATAGGATTTTTATAGGAAAAATTCTTTTAGAGCCCTTTGGTTTGTAGTAATGGAATCCTATTCCTTTGAAGGAATTCTTCCTATCCTCCACATTTCATAGGAAAATAAAAATTAGCCTATAGGATTTCTATAGGAAAAATTCCTTTAGAGTCCTTTGGTTTGTAGGAATGGAATCCTATTCCTTTGAAGGAATTCTTCTTATCCTCCACATTTCATAGAAAAATAAAAATTAGCCTAGACTCAATGGAAAAAATCCTATGATGTGAATCAAAGAGCATCTTCTTTCCTATTCCTACTCATAGGATTTGAGATGCATGTCATCTCATTTCCTATGACTTTCCTATTCCTATCATTTTCTTACCCTATGAACCAAAGAAGGCCTAATATAGTAGTACTCCGTATTACCTTACCTCCAGTCCAAAATAAGTAGCGACGTGGAGTATGTACTGTACCTCGTCCTCCCTTATGTGGCGGAAGGAGCGCACACGCTTGGGGCTGAGAATCTCGGCGGTGCAGAGATGGCGGAGCTTGCGCCAGTAGTCGTCAGATGGGGAGAAGAGGATGTCGGCCCACTCGTAGCCGACGATCTGGCCGGCGAGGAGCTTGGGCCGCGTGGCGAAGTTGCTGTCGTGAGTCTTGAGCACCAGCCGCGCCGTCTCCTTGGACGAAGCCACGACCAGCGGCGTCTGCCCAAGCTGCAGCATCATCAGCGGGCCGTGCGCGTCGGCCAGGTCCCGCAGCTTGCGGTGCGGTAGAACATTCACCAGGTGGTGCATGCTGCCGATCACCGGCAGCTTCCATGGCCCTGGCGGCGGCCTCTCCGTCATCGGGTTCAGGGCCGCTTTCAGCAGCTGCAGGAGCGCCACCGCCACCGCCGCCAGCACCAGCGCCTGGACGTAAACCTCGTCCATGCCTGAGTTACCAAAGCTCAGTGAGCTTATTCACTCTGCAGCAGCTACCTATCTTAGCTATGAAAAGAAATTGAACGAGTAGAATATGCTATTAATACTCCTTGTGGTGACTGGTGACTCGTTTGGGTTGCTCTGCAGCTGGCAGGGGGAGCGGGTATATATAGGCCGCCCAAAGTCGTTTTGCGCGGTAACGCTACTGGCGGTCTGCCACCATTTAGTTTTGTCATTTGTGCAAGTTATGGCCCACACACATGTACTGTATTCTTTGTATTGATTTCTCAGTTTCTGGTATTTCTATTTAGTGAAATCAATTGTCAGTCTTATGGCCCCGTAACACTTTCTCCGTTCCACAATGTAGTGTGTCCACGCTTTCCAAGATCTAACATTGACCATATCCGTTTCGAAAAAAAAAACATTGACCATATATTTAGCCAACGAGACCAATTGCGGTGGGAGCAAAAATTATACCATTGAATTTGTCTCTCGATAGAATTCAGTGGTATAATTTTTGCTCCCGCCACAGTCGGTCTAGTTGGTTAAATTTATGGCCAAACTTGGATCTTGGGAAACGCGGCCGCACTAAAATGTGGAATGGAGGGAGTACAACTTCTGTCAGTGACGTACACTACTCATACATCTCTCCCACCCAAATAAATCCACATACTTTATTTTATGTTAGAAAATTTAAATCACTCATATTTTAAAAATGTAAGTTCGTTTGTGAAATAATTTATACATTTGGATTCCTGGCACGAAGACATTTAGAACTAGACCAATCTTGAATACATTTCAAACATGTTTAAAAAAATTGACGTTACACATTTCATATGTGAAGCAAACCATTTTCAATAAAAGAAATGTGAACTTGTGAAGCCGATTACTTGTAAATGTATTTTTTGAAACAAGCCAATGTAAAATGATTTTTTTAATCTGCAATTGAAATGGATGTTATTTTTTAAAACAAGCCAGTGAAAAGTGAAATGTGGGTACTAAAATATCTTATTTATGAAAAGAAATTGAACGAGTAGAATATGCTATTAAAAATATTTTTTAAATGAGTAAAATATGTTATATGAAATTAGCGAAGTCTATTTTAGAATGTATAAAATATGGTTAAAAATGTGTGATATATGTTATTTATGAAATCTTTTATGAAACGACTGGAATATCTTATAAAATACTTTTTGAAATGAGTGAAATATGTTAGATGAAATGAGTGAAATGTTTTATTAGAGAATCTTTTGAAATGAGTGGAATATGTTATTACGAAATCTTTTTTTGAACTTAGTGTAATGAGTGAAATGTGTTATATGAATGAGTGAAATCTGTTTTAAAATGTGTAAAATCTGTTTCAAAATGAGTGAAATATGTTATATGAAATCTGCTTTTTGAAATGAGCGGAATATGTAATCATAAAATATGTGAAATGTTTGAAATCGGTATTTTATACTTTTTCAAAATATATTCAAGGTCGGCTATTCGCCATGAATTGAGATATGTAAAAAGTTTGAAAAACGATTTTTTGTTTAAAAAGTTATGAACCATCCAGAATGATATATAAGAAAAATAAATGTAAGTCTTTAGATGGAGAGGGAATATCTGTGCATGCATGCAGCGCTTCTCTCCTTCTCACTCTCTTACCTGAAACAACAAGCTGCAGGTGTGGACCCTTCTCTATTTGTACCGAGCTAAAAATGGGCATCTAATACAAAAAAAAATAGCACTAATCTAGAAGCAGAGAGGAACGATCAAGGATGTGTCCAAACCTAACGGTACCGTGCAATTTTCCATTTTGGTATATACTCCCTCCGTTCCTAAATATAAGTCTTTGTAGAAATTTCATTATGGACAACATACGAATGTATGCAGATGCATTTTAAAGTGTAGATTCATTCATTTTGCTCCGTATGTAGTCCATAATGTAATCTATACAAAGACTTATATTTAGAAACGGAGGGAGTATATGGCAAGTGGATGATGTGGGGATGGGTTAGCCCACGTCACCATGGTGACGCAACAAATGTAGTGTGCTGATGCAGGACCATTAGCTTATAGCGACCTGTTAACTTGCGGACACAGAGTGGGGTGGTTAATGCAATTTGTCTTCTCTAAGGGCAACTCCAACCCAAAACCCCGAATAGTTCGGCCGCGTCCATTTGAGTAAGCGGACAGAAAACACGTCTAATGCACAGGAGCAAATGGGTCGGCGTTCGTTTTCAATCCCCTTTCGACTCATTTCCATCCCTACTTTGGTGGGCCGCGTATGCGTCGAAATGAACGTGCACGGACGGGCGGGCGCGTGCCCTTGTCCTCCCCTAGCCCGCCCATCTGTGGCACAGACGCCCCTTTTCTCTTCCACTGCCCTCGTTCCATGGCCGTCCCAAGCCCGCGTTCCGAAAGCATTTTGCCCGTGTTCGTGGTTCCTTGTTGCCGGTGGGAGAGAAGCTACGACCGCCGGCGTCGCCCGTCGACCCCAACAACTTCCGCGAGGCGTTGCATTGCCGCACGGGGCCCGCGACCACCACCGACACCAACCTTGCCTTTGCTGCCTACGAGGGGAGCTCGATGTGCTCTTTCCATCGCGTCTCCGCCACGACCGCAAGGTGTTCAACACTTTTCTCACAAGGTACAATGGATAGCGGGGATGAGTATTTCTTTCACAAATTCATTTGCTAATCGGATGATTCGTCCTCGGATGATGCAGAGCTTGTGGTGGCTGCATTGGTCGTCCATGACCACATTAGTAGGAGCCGGCCTCGGTTCAGGGGATCAAACCCCGGCCATGCTCTAGCCTTGAACCGCAATAGGGAGAAAGGCCACACCCTTCCCTATGCCGATTACTTTGAGAATGCCGCACTCTTCAAACCATATCAATTTCGTCGTTGATTCCAAATGAGGAGACATGTGTTCAATTGCATTCAGGAGGGAGTGGTAGGATATGACTCATACTTTGAGTGCAAAGAGGATGCCCTTGGCAAGCTTCGCTTCTCTTCTTGCCTGAAATGCACTATGGCTATCTGCATGCTTGCATATGGAATTCCTGATGATCTTGTGGATGAGTATGTTCGTATGAGCGAGTCGATATGTCTCTTCTCAATGTATAGCTTCTGCAAGGCTGTGGTGGCGGCGTTTGGCCCTGAGTACCTGAGAGAGCCATCTGCCGCTGATACAGAGAAGTTGTTGGCGATCAATGCCGATACGGGCTTTCCCGGCATGCTTGGTAGTATAGATTGTATGCACTGGAAGTGGAAGAATTGTCCATTTGCTTTGCAGGAGCAGTACAAGGGGCATGTGAAAAGTTTCACTATCATACTTGAGGCGGTGGCTTCACAAGATCTATGGATATGCCATTCTTTCTTCGGCGTAGCTGGTTCTCACAATGATATCAATGTGCTTCAGCGTTCTTCAGTGTTTGCAAGGCTTGCAAAAGACCACTCTTCAAAGGTCAACTTTGAGATTAATGACCACCATTACAACAAGGGATATTACCTAGTTGATGGTATCTATCCTCAGTGGTCAACTCTTGTGAAGACCATATCCAATCCGCAAGGAGAGAAGAGACAGAGGTTTGCCAAAATGTAGGAGAGTGCTACGGAGGATGTGGATCATGCTTTTGGTATGCTTCAATCTCGATGGGGCATCGTTCAAAACCCTTCATTGACACGGAGCACTCAGAAGTTTTGGGAGGTGATGACTGCTTGTGTGATCATGCACAACATGATCGTGGAGGATGAGCATGGTGATAGCTAGCATCTACGACCAAGGGTTTGATTTTCAGGGTAAAAATATTGAGCCTGAGCATCCATCTCCTGCAATCTTCCAACAATTTGTCCAATTCCATCATAAAATGCATGATTGGCAAACTCATGTACAGTTCCAGGATGACTTGCTTGAGCACATCTGGACTCACATTGACAACCAGTAGATCTATCGGTTTAATCACTTTTTATGCAAACAAATTTTGATTGGGTTGTAAGATTATTTGATATTGTTTTTATTTTGAATGGGTTGTAAGACTATTTCAGATGTAGAACTATTTCCTGCATTTGATTTGAACTATTTGCTATGCATGATTTTAGTATAAATGGCCTCCGGTGGATGAAATGCGGCCGACATATGGCCGTGTGTTGGCGCATGGCCGGCACATCCATAAATCTAGACGGACACGACCCCATTGCCACCCTCAAACGGATGAAAAGCGGATAAAACGGACGTCCGTTTGGGGTCGTGCGTTGGAGTTACCCTAAGCTCATGAGTAGTATAGTGTTAACATAATTATTTTTGAACACAATACAGACGCAGACGCATAAACAGATACACTCACCCTACAAAGGCACACACGTACACCCTACACCTATGAGCACCTCCGAGAGAGTTACATTATAGAAGCAAAATATATTCAATAACAAAGCAAACTACATAACTGTGCAAACCGATGTGCTAACGTAAATAATTTATTTCTATAAAATCTAAATCAGTTTATGAGAAATAGCAATCACGGTTGATTACATTAATCCGTTTCTAATTTCTCTTTTGAAAACTCGGAAGTTGGGTGGGCTGCATGCAACGGTGCTTCATCCCTCACGAGTCTGCAGGGATGTCGGGGATCCGTAGTATGATCCCTAGCGGTCCCCCTATTCCTAATTGGTCGTTATTTAATAGCAAAACCGACAAAATCCGACACCATGCGATTAGTACCGGCTACCAGCAAATGGTGCACGCAACAATTAATTTTAGTAAATATAATATGATAATTTGTTAGGAATTCCATGGGTACTGTAATACAACGATCGACTTGGGTCAAGATGATGATGCTGATACCCCTCTGTTATCAAATATAAGTCTCTCCACAGATTTTAATATGGATTAAATACGGAGCAAGATGAGTGACTACATCCGTATGTAGTTCAGATAGAAATTTATAAAAAAGATGTATATTTAGGAACGAAGGGAGTACGTCAAAATATTTATTGGGAAAGTACAGGGAATTGACCACTCTTCGTAACAGTAACAAGGAATGTTGTGTTGGCCTGTTGGGTGTGAGGTGTTATTAGAACTTAACCACCAAAACTTCGGCATTGTCCGTATATACGGCTTCATTTGCACCTATAGTAAGTTCTATGACTTTTCTTTTGTTAATGTTAGTTAGTCCAAATAAAATTAGTTCTAAGAATAACTGCAGCAGTCATAAATCTCGGATCACCATAATAATGGCTTATATGGTGATCGCGGCTGAAAAGGGCAGTATAGCCGAGTTGACGTACCGACCTCATACGGATGGAACGTCATGGACTGGATCGTCTTTTAAGGTATTTATTTCTTTTTTCTTGAAAACACACCAGAATGATGGGACTCATACGATCAAAAAAATTTCCTCTATGTTGGTAATGTCATAACGCCAAGATCGCCTTAATAAAGGCCTATAAGGTGATCCCGGCCGAAAAGGGCAGTATAGCAAAGTCTATCATACTATCCTCACATGGATGGAATGGCATGGACAAGATTTTTTTTGTAAGGTGTCTCTTTGTTTTTCTTTAGTACACACCCGACTGATGGAACCCGAGGGTCAAACCAGACCCATGGAAAAATGGGGGGCTCGCACAGAGTAGGAAATAGATCAAGTGAGACGGTAATGAGGCCAACACGATGGCAACTTGCATAGATGGCGCGCACGGGGTTGTAGTCAATTCCTTCGCAATCATTATGTGGCACAACTAAAAGTCAAGAAAATCTAGTGATAGCCATAAAATATCAAGTTATGCCACATACTGAATTTTCCATATCTATATGGCCGAACATTGACTGACACTGCACCTGGCACCAACCGAATTTAGTGGCCATTATTTGTCGTAGGCTTGGTTCTCGTCCCGCGAGTATCAATTCCCAAGCAAGCATGTACATTGTACACTTGAGGTTCTTGTGGCACGAAAAGTCGAATACTTCTTCCATTCCATAATATTTGAAGTTGTATATTTAGATTAAGTCCTTTTAAAAGTTTAACTTGGTCTATAGAGAAATATATGAGCATCTAAAATACCACATCGGACTCATTAAATTTATTATAAAATATATTCTGTACTATACATGTTTTATCTTGTTGATAACTACACAACATGAAAATTGATTGCACAGTTGGTCATCTTCTAGAGAGACTGATAAGCCTTTCATGTAGTCATACAGATTACGCCTGCGCTAGGTTACGGCCGGTCGCTCGCGCGCCATTAGACCCTCCCCTCAGCCATAGCAATTGGATCCTTATCCCCCGAGTCGTCTTCTTCATGTCCTCCGCTTCACTCCTCTTTCTCATCCTCGTCCGCGCATAGGTCGACGCACCCACCACGCATGCTCCCATGCCTCGCCGTCGGTGCCGCTTTCCCCTCGGTGGCATGCCCGCCC
Organism: Triticum aestivum; assembly: GCF_018294505.1. Lineage (NCBI taxonomy): Eukaryota > Viridiplantae > Streptophyta > Magnoliopsida > Poales > Poaceae > Triticum > Triticum aestivum. The sequence continues at coordinate 71,377,379 of NC_057801.1, forward strand.
ATCTCGTGCCGTTCGCCGCATCCATCTCACGTGCTCCCTACACCTCGTTGCCGTCTCACCCCCTGGTTGTGCCGTTTCCAGCCAAAAACATTGTTCAAAGGAAAAATTGACATGGTTCCCGCAAAACATTGATGTGGTTCCAGCAAAAATGACATGGTTTTCCAGCATACATTGATATGGTTTCCAGAAGAAAAAAATTATATGGTTCAAAAAAAATTTATATGGTTCCAGCATAAACATTGACATGGTTCTGCAAAAATAGAAAATGGCAATTACATCGTTCTGCAGCACGTCAAACCCCACCCCCCACACCCGACCACCATCATGGCATCACCTCGCCTTGTCCATCATAACATCAATTTATAAAAAGACTTATATTTAGGAACGGATGGAGTACGTCAAAATATTGATTGGGAAAGTACAGGGAATTGACCACTCTTCGTAATAGTAACAAGAAATGTTGTGTTGGCCTGTCGGGTGTGAGGTGTTATTAGAACTTAACCAACAAGACTTCGGCATTGTCCGCATATACGGCTTCATTTGCACCTATAGTAAGTTCTATGACTTTTCTTTTGTTAATGTTAGTTAGTCCAAATAAAATTAGTTCTAAGAATAACTGCAGCAGACCCGTCATAATGCCCGGATCGCCATAATAACGGCTTATACGGTGATCACGGCCGAAAAGGGCAGTATAGCCTAGTTGACGTTCCGACCTCATACGGATGGAACGTCATGGACTAGATCGTCTTTTAAGGTATTTATTTATTTTTCTTGAAAACACACCGGGACCCATACGATCAAAAAATTCTCCTCCATGTTGGTGGTGTCATAACGCCAAGATCACCATAATAACAGCCTATAAGGTGATCCCGGCCGAAAAGGGCAGTATAGGAAAGTCTGTCATACTATCCTCGCATGGACGGAATGGCATGGACAAGATTGTTTTGTAAGGTGTCTCTTTGTTTTTTCAGTACACACCTGACTGATGGGACCTCGAGGGTCAAACGAGACCCATGGAAAAATGGGGGGCTCGCATAGAGTAGGAAATAGGTTAAGTGAGACGGTAACGAGGCCTACACAATGGCAACTTGCATAAATGGCGCGCACGGGGTTATAGCCAATTCCTTCGCAATCATTATATAGCACAACTAAAATTCAGAAAAATCTAGTGATAGCCATAAAATATCAAGTTATGCCACATACTGAATTTTCCATATCTATATGGCCGAACATTGACTGGCACTCCACCTGGCACCAACCAAATTTAGTGGCCATTATTTGTCGTAGGCTTGGTTCTTGTCCCGCGAGCATCAATTCCCAAGCAAACATGTACATTGTACACTTGAGGTTCTTGTGGCACGAAAAGTCGAATACTTCTTCCATTCCATAATATTTGAAGTTGTATATTTAGAATAAGTCCTTTTAAAAGTTTAACTTGGTCTATGGAGAAATATATGAGCATCTAAAATACCATGACGTTCTCATTAAATTTATTATAAAATATATTTTGTACTATACATGTTTTATCTTGTTGATAACAACACAACATTAAAATTGATTGCACAGTCGGTCATCTTCTAGAGAGACTGATAAGCCTTTCATGTAGTCATACATATTACTAGAAGGAAAGGCGCGCTTTGCTGCGCCGCTTGTTTTGTAGCGTAGTCACCTTAATTTTTTTGAATGTGTGTTGTTATTGGGTTCTCATATACTCGCTTTAGTGTCAGAAACGCTCTTATATTATGAGACGGAGGAAGTACCATATAATTTATTGATTTGATTTCCACACCGTTGTGTTTCATAAGGCTACATAAGAACCAGTCATATGGGATCGAGGAATTTCTTTTGGTACAACTGTATATAGCACATTATTCATACCGGATGCGCCCGCATTTCTCTGCCAGAACTTAGAAGAGCAACTGTATATAGTAAAGCTAATCAATAGGACCTCTGGCACCTTAGTCATGAAATGAATCATCACAATTAGCAAGAGAAATTTGTATAGCATGTTGATGCCAAAATGACGAATAACATGTAGCATAGTCCAGCATACATGACAGATTTTCATCGACCTTACAATCAACACTATTGTAAGCATGACTTCCCTTCATGAGTTAGAGATTGTTAAACATGGTAAGGCCACTAAACTATCTCAATCAATTTTAAAAACAACACATGTAGCATAAGAAGTTCACAATGCACTTTTAAATCACGTGTATGCATATAAATTGTGTTTTTCACGACTGCATTTGGTGCCACGGAGCTCCATTCAGCTTGTTCTCGGAGTGAATCTGAAAAACATAATGGATTCTGTTATACGTACCTATTGCTGACCTGCAAATTTGCTCAGGGGGCTAAAAATAGTAACCTCAAATTATGTAGACCAAGCTAAGCATATAAACTTAATTTACTGAAGCAACACACAGGGTAATAGCAGAAGTAAAGTCTTATTGTGACATTCATACCATTGTGCATGTATAAGTTACTCATATTAATAGTTGTTCTTTGATATGCAAAGTCATTTGCCTGCATGGTTTACCTTTCATTTTCCCTACCTTATTTCTGAAACTTTTGGATCTTCTTTATCAGAAGTTCAGAACCTTGTCTGCATAGTTATAAACATCTTATTTCTGAAACTTGTGGCTCTACTTTTTTAGGACCTTGTTTGGTAAGTTATAAAATTTATATGAAAATATCAATAATTTGAACCGGACCTCCACAATATGCAGAGAGAAAAATAATGACAAACAAAGAATGAGACATGAATGCTATTATGAACACATGGTACATATGCAGATGTTGATAATCTCTTTTTCAGAAACACCACTCAGAACTGGAGCTTTAAATATGACCGTAGAAACATGAGCCTTCAGTGCTTCTGAACTTTCTTTTAAACTCAACCTCTAAGCTTTTTAGTTTACTGTGATTATCATTTTGTCAGATATACACACATTGATTTCTTGAATAATCAACCTAACTGACTGGCCAACTGCCATCCAACATCACCATGCCAATTTAAGGTGTGGCTCCGCCTTTTTTATCAACGGGAATACAAAAGGGATGAAACATAAAAGGCCGTATGGCCACAATCAAGTATACCAGCGCGCTTCTGACAGTGCCAGACATGACCAGCCGCACCGCTCTCCATCTAGCCTAGAGCTCAACCAAATACAACGACATGACCACACAACAGCAAGACCAACTAAAAGAAAATCAGCGGGACCATAGGACGAACTCTGCCTAGGTGACACAAAGACAGTGACAATAGCAAAGCGAAAGACCAAATCTGACAGCCGCACACCTAAACACGAATGGCACCACCGGCATTGGCCTCAAACCGCCCGGCAAACCTAGAAGTACCAAGATTTATTCAGCCATAAAAAATGCTTCTGTACTAAGCAATGGAAAGATGCCAATTTCCAAACCTCATGAGATCTGAACAAATTATCTAGATGAGAAAATCGCAAGAACAAAAATATGGAAATAACACAGGAATGCTGACAAATGAAAAATAAGGATCCTTGCCTTAATGCATCACAACTTCAAATCATCGGCACTCTACTCGGCAAGTAAATTCTGAATCCACATATTTTAGCCATAAGACCTACATTTACAATTGACGGACTCTGCAGGCAAAGCAGTTACTAACTTTTCTGGAATATATAGTAAATTTGGATGTGCTCTTACATAGCTGAAATAAAATAGTAGATGCTAATTCTTCCAGCAAGGGAGACATCAGATAAATACTAAATTACCATCATCTAGCGTACACCGGCCAAAATATAAGGAAAATGATGTTCAGTTTCAGAGTAAAAATGGGATCAGTTGAAGGAATATCCTAGTTTTACATGTGAGTATTGCCAAATTAAATTTGTACATCAAAGAATATCACAGAGCATGGGAGCAATAGTAAACTGAAATTGTCAAATAAGTCATCAAATTAGAACTCAGTATCCAAATCCAATGAGCCCACTCGTGGCATCAGAGATGACATATAGAGGTTGCCAGCCAAATCAATGGAACATGAAGCAATTAAAAATCCTATAACATGAGCATCACGGGATATATAATTGTGTTATAAGTGACAGAAGCATCCCTACAATAAATAATTATAATTGCTAAGGCTCTATGTCCCTTCTTCTCATGTGCCTACATCTCCATTTCTTAGCACATCTTTTAGACAAATTAAGAACCGAGATAGATAGAAATCAACGCAAATCCCTTTGTTGTGCCAGTGTACAACATATGTGATCAGCGATTGTTAATTTTGCCTTCCCCTATGCCCTTCTGTATTCAGAAGACAAACTGCCAACAGTTTCTTGGAAATTTAAAACGACTTCTTTTGTTGTTATATACTTAAAATACCAATTCGGAATGATTCTATCAAATCTACAACAGTAAATTGAATTTACAATAGTGTGCCTAAATAAGAAGTTGATTTGGTCCCAAGAAGATGCTAGACATACATGTATTTATTGATTGATCCATGTCAAAGAGAGCTTACACAAGTCAGAGGTTCGCGGATATTTGACAGGCTTCTTAATTAGAGAGAAGCTGTCCGGCCGGTCGTGGAGATTGTAGGTAAAGGTCCTATATGTAAGCAGCCATTGGACAACAATGTACCAGATTAGTAAACACCTCAACCAAACATATAACAAAAATCAAACGATGGTACATCCTATAAAACGAAACACCCACGAAAGTGATGAACACCACACTGAGACACTAACCCACACCAAATAAACCATCGACAAAAATTTGGCTTTGTTTTATTCAATCAAATGGAGCCGGGGCAAGAGCCCTTTTCTTCTAAAAAAACAAACCCATCGACAGCACCACATCCAGGCAGCCACAAAGCACTTAATCCAAACCCCAATGGATCGCACCAACATCAACACATGATGACAGACAGGAAGCATCCACCACTACAGCCCCTACCCTGTAATCCATGGGGAGAAAGAAAAATCTGGGAGGACACCCTCCGCAGCCAAAACAAGCCTGTCAAATATTGACCGGCACCGGCATGGAAACAACACCACAAAGGCAGAAATAAACCATCTTCATTCCTTTGCACAATATGTTGCACTTATCATCAATATTGTAGTGAAACTGTACCTGAAATTAATAGTAAGACAACGGAAAATTATATTCACTCTTTACCACAGTAAGGAAGATAACTTTGCCATACCGACCTCTAGTTCATACGCGGCAAAAGCATTGTGGATACCAATCCACCGCGCCGCTCGCATTCCCGTTGTAATATTCTCCTTAAATTACTAATCACCCACCGCAAGTGGTGCCCTCTCTTCTAGCCAACTTCTTACATAAACTGGCCACAGTAACCCACCAAGGGATTCAGCTGCTGAACCAATTCATAGGCTAAAAATGGATGACTACTTTGCACTAAAGTGAGCTGCCAATAAGAAGTCAGTTTGTAATGTGATATCATTTCGTTCAAACCTGTTCTCCTTAATAAACTAAAAATAAGGGAGGAGCTAAATTACCAATACTATATGGAAAAGTTGAGAAGTGTATCAAAAATCAACCTCCGTAATCGACGGATGACCCCACCACCCGCGCTCCGCCGCCGTCGTGCAAGGCTCGAGCTCGCCCAGCCGGACCAGCGCACCACCGTTAGCCGCACTCGACCTGTGCTCCTTCGCCGCTGTGCCCACCTCGACCTCGCCCGCGCCAGAACCGGCACCGCCGCCCCTCCCCGAGCTCCACTGCTAGTCGGTGCATATGCCCAGATTGGGAAGAGGAGGCGGAGGCTGCAGAGGGAAGTCGAGCATCGCACTGGGGCTCATAGCGGTGCAACTTTGTCAGGACGGAGCAGCAGGTCATTGGGGCGGCGGCGGGAAGGGGTATATGCTGCCGGGAGGCGGAGCAGCGGCAGCCAGGAATCCTATCGCGCAGGACGCTCGAGATGAGGAAGACGGAGAAGAGGGATCGGGAGAGATACGGGACATCCTATCGGCCCAATGTACGTGACACGTTTCACCTCAATGGGAGTACTCCCTCAATGGGCTGCACGGAGACACGCGTAAACTAAATTTGGGCCGACGCGGTAACTCTATTTCTCTCTCTGAATGACAGGTTGGTCCCATCTCATGTCGTTCGCCGCATCCATCTCACGTGCTCCCTACACCTCGTTGCCGTCTCGCCCCCGGTTGTGCCGTTTCCAGCCAAAAACATTGTTCCAAGAAAAAATTGACATGGTTCCTGCAAAACATTGATGTGGTTCCAGCAAAAATGACATGGTTTTCCAGCATACATTGATATGGTTTCCAGAAAAAAAATTACATGGTTCCAATTTTTTTTATATGGTTCCAGCATAAACATTGACATGGTTCTGCAAAAATAGAAAATGGCAATGACATTGTTCAAAATGGCAATGACATTGTTCTGCAGTACCGCAAACCCCAACCCCCACACCCGGCCACAATCATAGCATCACCTCGCCTTGTCCATCATAACATCAATTTATAAAAAAAACTTATATTTATGAACGGATGGAGTACGTCAAAATATTGATTGGGAAAGTACAGGGAGTTGACCACTCTTCGTAATAGTAACAAGGAATGTTGTGTTGGCCTGTTGGGTGTGAGGTGTTATTAGAACTTAACCACCAAGACTTCGGCATTGTCCGCATATACGGCTTCCTTTGCACCTATAGTAAGTTCTACGACTTTTCTTTTGTTAATGTTAGTTAGTCCAAATAAAATTAGTTCTAAGAATAACTGCAGCAGACCCATCATAATGCCTGGATCGCCATAATAACGGCTTATACGGTGATCGCGGCCGGAAAGGGCAATATAGCCGAGTTGACGTTCCGACCTCATACGGATGGAACGTCATGGACTAGATCGTCTTTTAAGGTATTTATTTATTTTTCTTGAAAACACAACAGACTGATGGGACCCATACGATCAAAAAAATCTCCTCTATGTTGGTGATGTCATAACGCCAAGTTCACCATAATAACGGCCTATAAGGTGATCCTGACCAAAAGGGCAGTATTGCAAAGTCTGTCATACTATCCTCACATGGATGGAATGGCATGGATAAGATTTCTTTTTGTAAAGTGTCACTTTGTTTTTCTTTAGTACACACCTGACTGATGGGACCTCGAGGGTCAAACGAGACCCATGAAAAAATGGGGGGCTCGCATAGAGTAGGAAATAGGTCAAGTGAGACGGTAATGAGGCCTACACATTGACAACTTGCATAGATGGCGCGCACGGGGTTATAGCCAATTCCTTCGCAATCATTATATGGTACAACTAAAAGTCAGGAAAATCTAGTGATAGCCATAAAATATCAAGTTATGCCACATACTGAATTTTCCATATATATATGGCCGAACATTGACTGGCACTGCACCTGGCACCAACCGAATTTAGTGGCCATTATTTGTCGTAGGCTTGGTTCTTGTCCCACGAGCATCAATTCCCAAGCAAACATGTACATTGTACACTTGAGGTTCTTGTGGCACAAAAAGTTGAATACTTCTTCCATTCCGTAATATTTGAAGTTGTATATTTAGAATAAGTCCTTTTAAAAGTTTAACTTGGTCTATAGAGAAATATATGAGCATCTAAAATACCACGTCGGTCTCACTAAATTGATATATTCTGTACTATACATATTTTATCATGTTGATAACAACACAACATGAAAATTGATTGTACACTCAGTCATCTTCTAGAGAGACTAATAAGCCTTTCATGTAGTCATACAGATTACGCCTGCGCTAGGTTTCGGCCGGTCGCTCGCGCGCCATTAGACCCTCCCCCTCAGCTGTAACAGTTGGATCCTTATCCCCCATGTCATGTTCTTCATCTCCTCCGTTTCACTCCTCTTTCTCATCCTTGTCCGTGCGTAGGTCCACGCACCCACCATGTGTGCTCTCATGCCTCGCCGTCGCTGCCGCTTTCCCCTCGGTGGCATGCCCGCCCACCTCGTGTCGTTCGCCGCATCCATCTCACGTGCTCCCTACACCTCGTTGCCGTCTCGCCCCTGGTTGTGCCGTTTCCAGCCAAAAACATTGTTCCAAGAAAAAATTGACATGGTTCCCGCAAAACATTGATGTGGTTCCAGCAAAAATGACATGGTTTTCCAGCATACATTGATATGGTTTCCAGAAAAAAAATTTACATGGTTCCAATTTTTTTTATATGGTTCCAGCATAAACATTGACATGGTTCTGCAAAAATAGAAAATAGCAATGACATCG
>NC_057801.1:71386032-71388573 GCF_018294505.1 Triticum aestivum
TGTGTCGCCGTTCACCATTTGTAGCTCCCTCGGACACTGGTTGCAGCTCGCCCTTCCGGTCGCCAGGGGAAGAGGATGTAGCTTCACTGTCCATGGACGCTGCTCCCTCTGGACATCGGTTCAGCTCTGCCTCTCGTTGCAGCATTATCCGCCTCTGTCGATGACCCCGCCGCCTCGCCGTTACAGCACCATGGTGGCGTCCAACACCACCACTAGGAAGTTGCAGCCCCGCCGCCCAGCACTGCAGCACTGCCACCCAACGCACCCCAACATCGCCACCAGGAACTCACAACACGGCCGCATGGGCTTGTGTCTTACCTCGCTCGAATTGGATCCGGCGGCCTAGACTGCAGTCGCCGGCACTGGGATCTAGAGAGAGAGAGAGGGGGGGGGGGACGAATGGGCACATAATCGCATTGGGAAGGGACTGGCCGATTTGAATTGTTTCTCTATAAACTAACGACACTTGCAAGTTGCAACAAATACACCCCGACTACCGTCTGGCTAAGATCCATGATCAACTTTTATATTGATTGTAGCCTCTGTAGATTCACTATGGTAGACAAATGATCACTCTATTTTGCTAAGACTACTAGCACCAACTCTCTTAATCAAACACAAACAATCTAGTTCATGTCCTTTGTACCTTATAGCTAAAAACATAGACCTTCATCTACAAATTCATTTGTGCCTTTCGTTTTTAGCCCAACCTAAGCACACAGAATCTGACACCATGAGTTGGACCAGCTAGCATTAAATATGAATTCTGCATGCAACAACTTATTAAAGCAAATGGAAATGCAAAAAAAAAATCCAATTATAAATACTGTGGCTACTTATAATACATGTACGTGTGTAATATACCGAGTTGATTTGGACCAGCTAGTTTTCATGTTAATATTTGGACCAGCTAGAGATGTAAATATGGATTGGGCATGCATGAATTTATTAAAGTAAGTATAAACATGAAAATTGCCATTTAGAAAGAGTGTAGCTACTTACCATTCGCGTGTAATATAACGACTTGTGTCTCTTGCGTGCGGATGAATTAACATCAATTGCGTCTGTGGCTTACATTTGCATTAGGCTTGTGGCTGAATTTTGTCTTGGCATCTGTAGAACAGAAGAGAGCACGTGCGTCTCATGAACCTTTCCTAGAAGGAAGCTCTTTACTGATAGGCTAGGCTAGGCTTTGATTCGTGGTTTATTTCAATACTGGTTATTCAGGCATCAGTGTAGACTGAGAAAGACAATGGCGGTGGTACGCCAAGACTATTCATCGGGAAAGAGAAGGGAATTAATAACTTTTCTTCAGAAAAGGCGGTTCGGAGCCCTGGCTTAGCTGCTCATGCCAATAAACAGTAAAATCAGAAAATATTGGAAAAACGTCAAAAATAGTTGAATTTTTTTGGCATGTAAGATGCTCAGATGTGCTTTCAAATTTTCGTGGTATTTGGACAGTCATGGAGGTCGTGGACAGAAAACAAAATTTGACTGTCAAGGAAACTTTGAAAATGTGCATTGTTTAGACCCGGTTTTATTTTTTATTTGCTAGAGCACCTCTGATCATCAAACACGACAAAAACTTGCACGCACCTTGCGTACCCGTGAATCTTGGATGCCAGAAAATTCAGATTTTATAATATTTTTTGGCTATTATTTTTAATTGACTGTTTAGAGGACCATATAAGATTGGGCTTGGATCCAGATTTTCACTTTTCTTAGCAATACACTAGGAAAGCGGTGGTGGGTGCAAACTGTTAAAACTTAACCATCGAGAATCGAGTGTTCAAGATTGTCTGCATCTAGGGTTGTACTATAGTAAGTCCTATGTCTAGGGTTATATTGTTCGTGGCACCCGGGTCTGTCGTGAATACTAGTCCAGAAAATAAATGTATAAATACAACTGTTAAGGTGATTGGCGATTTTACGAACCGTCCATCCAGACTAATCTAACGGTAGGAAAATAGGAGTTATGAGGAGTTATAAAACTAAAATTACAGGAAATTACATATAACGTGGGATCAATACATAATTTTAGTGGGACCAATTAGAATTTTAAAGGATAGATCCGTCATTTTTTTATTTCCGCTCGCAATATGTCCATTCGTCTCAACCCCCGATCCAGACTCATCCCCGATCCACTCATCTCCTCTCACCACGGCGTTCGCCGCTTGCCACACCGTGGACTGCCGGTTTCTCCCCTCCAAGTGCCCCACCACGCCGGCCGCCGGTCTCCACGCCGTCGACTGTCGCAGTTCTTCGTCGCCGGATGTGCCCCGCAAAGAGCCCCGCCCCGCGCGAGCCCTTCGCCGCCGGATGTGCGTCGCCAAGTGCTCCGCCCCACGCCAGCCCTTCGTCGCCGGATCCCCGTCCAGCGCGGCCAGCCCCCCGTCGCTGGATCTGCGCCGTCAAGAGCCCCTTCTGCATGGCACCGCAGCCGGATCCCGGCCCCGCGACAGTCCTCCCCCGCCGGTTGTGGCCCCGCCTGGAATACTCCCACCCAGCAAACCTCCCGTAGCGCCGAGCCGTCTTGCTCAT
>NC_057801.1:71388583-71393447 GCF_018294505.1 Triticum aestivum
TCATGACATTTTGTTTATTTGCTTCTGTGGATTAGGTAAACGCGATTAGGACCAGTGGATGAGTGAGCTGACTTGGAACTCGCCGGATTAAATTCATTTATACCGATTTTGTTTACATTTTCTCTGCAAAGTCAGTATGGATTCAGAACCTACGTGCTGTGAAAAACAATTACAATAGGAGATTCAGGCCATGTTCTTCTGATTATGCACTAGACTATAGCCATTTTCCCACAGCGGCTCATCCACTATTGGATAACCACCATGTAGCTTGTTCACTTTAGATGACCCTCTTGCTGATTTCAATAGTTCTCTATGCTGAAGCTTCAAAATGGGACTAATCTGTATTGGTGAATGTAAGATTCAGAGAAAGTGAATATCAAGCTGTTGGTGACTGCAAAAATTTGAAAGAAACGACTCTGATTTCTTCTAGTGAATGACATTGTTGAGGTTGATGTTGGTTTGTAATCTGAGTAGTTCCCTGTGTGATTCATGCTGCAGTTTGGTTTACAAGTCTCATGATACTGACAAACTTTTACACTTCATACATGCTACTTAACTGTAGTAACAGACCAAACAACTGATGAACTTGTGAACTCAGTGTTTACACAAGGGAATAAACAACTCACAAGATGGCTGAGTTTCTTATACATGCATTTCTCGTAGGTGATAGGTGCTGATCGTAAAAAGATAGATGTTGTCAAGAATTCCAATGGCATTGGCATAGCCAAGCTGATCAAGAACTCGGCAGAGAACTGCGGGATCAAGGGCTCCGACAAAAGGCGACGCCGTCGACCCGACCTCGCTGCTCACGGAAGAGTGCGACGTGCTCATCCCGGCAGCTCTGGGAGGAGTCATAAAAAAGTAATCTTCTTCTTCCTCGTCCCAGCTCACTTCATCCTATCTTCTATCAGATTAATGCTCTGAAGTTCAGTTAGAGTATCCTCCTGGCTGCTATTTTTTTCTGTATCTGAAAACATTTTTTGTTAATAAATAGTCCTTTCGATTTTCTTCTTCTCCTAGGGACAATGTGCTAAGAAAATAGGAAATTTTTCGACTAATTTAATCCATAAGTAGATAACTAGCATGGCATTGACAGAACTAACAACATACTGGTACTGATCTAAACAAGCACATACTACGCAAATAGTAGACAAATCTACACATGATGCTAGCACTGCTAATACAGAAATTATCAGGAGAGGGATAAACGCGGTATACCCTCCAGTAGGCCTTGCAGAAGTCGCCGCCGCGGTGGCAGCAGCAGCAGAAGCGTCCTCGGCGGCCTTCTTGTCGGCCTCGGTCTTCTCGGCGGCAGCGCGTTCGGCGGCGCTGGACATGGTGATGATGGAGACGACGCAGACGTAGAGGAAGTAGTGGATCGGAGGCGAGCAGTCGCGTAGTCGCTTTCCAAAAACCTATTCGTCTATCTCCCGTACAGGAACCAGAGAGACGGAGTTTCGGAGACCTGCTCTCCCGTCGACCGTGTACGCGGCGGACGGGATGGAGTCACCGGCGGCAGCAGCAGCAAAGGAACGACGGTGGGTGGTTCGCGTGGAGCAGATGTGATCTGATCGTGGCGGCTAGGGTTAGGGGATCCGACGTCTCAGATCGTGGCCCTGCTATCAGAACCTCTCCGTTAGTGACTGGCAAAAATAAGCGCATAGGTGTGAGCTCGGCTTGGCTCATTCCCGCAACCTGCAACCGCGCGGCGCGGCGAGGCGGGCTGCGGAGGAGGAGCGCGCGAGGGCCTCATCTCTTCTCAAGCTCCAATAGCATGTAGAAGAGCCACCCTAATAAACCACTCTAACTTTCCTTCCACTAGCATGGTGAGACTAAACTTTCCACCACCTTGTCATGCCACCTACATGGGCCCTTAGAGATCAAATCTGAAATTTTTATATGGGCTCTAGGCCCATCTCACATTTCAACACAATGTTGATGCCATCAAAGCAAAGTACATCATCTAGGATGCTAACCACCCAACAGACCCCGAGGCCGAAGAGGCAAGAACACCAACATTTTGCCACAAAACTAAGCTGCATTTGTTGACACATTTCACACATTGACTGACATTAGAGAAATGTACATGTTCGCGCTGCAGATTCTGGCAAAGAAGGGCGTGCTGATCCTACCGGACATCCTGGCCAACTCCGGCGGAGTGATGGTGAGCTACTTCGAGTGGGTGCAGAACATCCAGGGGTTCATATGGGACGAGCAGAAGGTGAATCGGGAGCTCAAGACTTACATGACCCGCGCCTCAAACATAGTTCTGATTATTTAGGCAGTGAATGGCGCCGTATAAAATGGACAGTAATTATGTATAGTATATCTTCGAAAACCAGAATCGGCTCAATTTGGAAGAATGCCTGCTTTATATGAATTTCTTGCCCGCTTTGCTACAAGTGCATTACCATGCCTCAACCATAATCATCCTTGAAAAATATGGCAGTCACCTTTAGTATGGAACAGAAGAAGCATGCACAACCTATTTTGTCAATGAGCAAGTTTAGCATATGTTTGTACATTGCTGATCTAGTTAGTAAGCAGAACACTGTTATAGTAAAACTAGCTAGGACATCTGTTTCAGTATTGTTACCCAGCAGGCTTAGGCCTAGATTTATTAGTTGTAAATTTGTTAGCTCCATGTATCGCATTAGTCTCGATGCAAAACATAAGCTGCAATGTATCAACTATTTTCGACATGTCTATATCAGTATTCTCTTATTTCTCTGCAGGAGAGGCTGGCATTTGACAATATGGTTCTGTGTGTGCATTGACTGTTGGTGCTGCAGCCTGTAATTTTTGTTGTGGAGTGGACCGAAGTAATCCATCAAGCTATCTGCATTATTCTGTTCCTTTTGCTGGCGAGGTAATAATCTCCCACTCAACTCGTGATGTGAGAGATAGTACTCTAACCATGATATTTACATCATTGCTCATGTGTTCTATATGCTATGGTTTTTCTTCCTTAATTACCCTGCCTCAGCCATAATCATCATCGACTTAAACCAGAACTGTATACTTACGCAGTGTATGGCGATGTATAGAATGGGGAACATGCGTTTGTAAGTAGTCACTTATGGTACTGTTTTAAAAAGAGAAGGGCTGCTACTTAGGCTTGCATGTCATTCTACCAGGCTGCTACTTAGGCTTCCATGTCATTCTACCATCAAGTTTAGGTAATCAATGTGTGAGCCCAATATTCACATCCGGGTTAGCTTTCACATTTAGTTTGAGGGAACAAAGTAGTATTAAAGCCTGATAACAATGAATTACTGAAAGGCATATCAACCATACATTTGGCGGAAGTGCTCTCTCCTAGCTGTGAGATATCTGTAACGCCTGTGTCGCCTTATATTGGTTTTTTTTTCAGTCGACTGAACGTTTCAAAGATTGCACTAGTTGGTTTGCTGAATCTCGAAATGAGATTTGGTTCTGGTAGATGATAGGTTGACTTATATCTGTTTGTGTATCTGTACTTACTTTGCTTTTTTTAGGGCTACACTTGGTTTGCTATAGAAATTTGCTAATTACTCCTGTTAAGAATTTGATCACCTTTTCTCCTTTAATCAAGTATCTTCTTGTGGAGGTGTGGATGAAGGACCCCTCCAACGTGCCAAAGATTAGCACATGGAGCTGTCGGAGCTGGACGACTCAACCTCGCCACCCACAGAAAAGCGCGGAATGGTGCATGGCGTTACCATCCATGTTGGATCGGTGGAGGATCACAACACCACACGTTGTCATAGCTTCACTTTCTGGAATGGTATGGTTGATGGCACCAGCCCCACCTCAAGATGGAGGTCACGGGTTTGCAGGGGGCATACTGGAGATTTTCAGATTTAATTGTTTGAATGTATCTTTATTTCATTTCAGATTGTGTCAAGTCTTGTGTACTACTCCCTCTGCTCCACCGGTTCACAATTACAAGATGTTTCTAACTTATATTTGTGTCTGCTCCATCTGTTTATAAGATGTTTCTAACTTATATTTGTGTCTGGTCCATCCGTTTATAAGATGTTTCTAATTCATATTTGTGAACCGAGGGGGTACTAAATATGAGCTTCTATCTAAACTTTTGTCCGCGATCTATTTGTGACGACTTCTCTCAAGGCAGGAGCCACTTTTGTGTGCATACTTCTCTTGATTCGTTCTATGTTGTCAAGTTCTTATTCATTTGGTGATCTTCTGTAATATTTGTGTTCGTTGATCATGGCCAAGTAAATCAAATTGAATTTCCTGTTAAGGCCCGATGCTTACAGCGAAACTGAACAAAATATCTAGTGAAATAATCAAATGATAACAAAGCTTTGCACGATCCTCTGCACTTTTTATGCTAATCTGAATAAACTCACTTGAATCTACTAAAAATGCATCTTGTCTACAGCTTCTAACAGCCACCAGTAAAAACTGATAATCTTATCTACAACAATCTCGAGCTCCTTTATCTTCTCTTGTTGTGCAACATCCTTCTTATTATGTTCTTGCGCCTTCCCTTCCATCTCTTCTAACAACCCATCCTGAAATTGCACAGTTTTTTTAATAAAAAATTGCACCGTGGTATTGATGTAAGCCTATCTGTTTCCTACTGCTGCCTTGTGTATGGATCATTCTGAACATTAAAGATGATACCTGAGATACTCAAAGCAGATGGCACTGCCAGATTATTCTTTTGAACTTTTGGAGTGAGAGTCGAAAGCTGAGTATCTAGAGTTCCCTTCACTGCCTCTGTAGATTAATATCTGCTCATTGTCAAATGACAGAAGAACGCAAGGAACAAGATCACACATATAGAGAACCACATAATTTAGGTCTATATTGGGATCTCTAAAAAGACTTATATTTAGGAACGGAGAGAGTACAC
>NC_057801.1:71393705-71409190 GCF_018294505.1 Triticum aestivum
TTTGTTGTTAGTTGGTTCCAAACCCTCGCAATCAATATTTCACCAAATTATTTCCCTGAAAAGCATCCCAAACATCCTTTACAAGATTGATACATATTCTATTTTTTGCTGTAAAACCAAGGAGTAAAATAACACAAGTTACCTACATGATACAGTGGAGAGGTAGGATACAAATCATAGAAATAGCAAATTGTATGATCTAATACCCTTGGCATACAACCTCACAAATAAATTTGGAACCAATCGCGAGGCCAGTAGGGTCAAAATTCGCATTCATTTGGAATAACCAGCTCATGGTTATCCAGATTTAGCCGGCAGGATTGCGCATTTTCAAGCATGATATGAATCATCCTGTGAACACACCTCGAGTTGGCAGCGACATCCTCGCATACTGAATCGCCAGCGGACCCATCGCCGGCATCACACCACCATCGGTGCAGCAGTTTCGGAATTTCCAGCCACGACTTCTTCGAAACACCGCAAGGATTTCTCAGTCAGGCGAAGCAGGTGATGGACCACCGGTGGCCGGTGATGGGTCGGTGTAGAAGAGTAGTGGCATCCGATCCTTCAAGCGAGGTGGGCGGTGGCCGGCGGCTCCGATCCCACGGGTGAGGCTGGCGGCTCCGATCCCGCAGGTGAGGAGGGCGGCGGTGTTCGAGCGGACTGTGCCGCGGAGGAGAGGGTCGTGCATGAGGCGGCAGCCGGGATCCCGCCGATGAGAAGGGGGCGGCGTTCAACCTGGCTGGGCCGGGTGGATCGGAGGAGAGCCGATCTGGTGGTGGCGAGAATTGTGGAGGGGATGGGAGAAAGAGAAACTGGAAGAGGATACGGGGTGGAGCGATTGCTGGGTGCGGGATAAGATCGTGGGGGCTGGATATTTTTTTTCGTGATTGACTGGTGGGGGCCACAGGCTGCCAAGGGCCAAAAATTTAGAAAAGTAGCGGGATTATTATTTTTAGTGAAGGGGGGAAAGGTATTTTTGGGGTAAACACGTGAAATATTTTCACAAAATCAAAAAGTATATTTTTTTCTGTGAGGGCCCGAACGAGCAAAACAGGTACTTATGGATTCATACAAGTTAGATCGGCACTTGTGGTCATTACGACTAAGATCGGTAGTAGTGGATCTATATGACTAAGATCAGTATTTGTGGACCCGTACAAGTAAGAATGGTACTTGGGCACCAACAACAAAGATTAGTATTTGTGGTCTGAACACTCTCGGTAAGCACGGATGGCGTCTCATCACCCACCCTGACTCCCTTTGCGCAAGGGTGCTTAAGGGAAAATACTTCCCGCATACTGACTTTCCTCAAGCTACAGCCCCAGCTCGCGCATCCACTACATGAAAGGCCATTGTGGCGGAAAGAAAAGCTCTCTAAACTGGACTTAATTATCAAGCGTGTTGGTGACGGCACTACGATCACAATATGAACAGATTGTTGGATTCCAGGCACTGCCACAATGAAGCCCATGGGGCGGATCGGTGCTGCACATCTTGAACATGTTTCAGATTTGATTGACAACTACACAGGCAATTGGAATGTAGAACTCGTCCATCAAAACTTTCTTCACCCAGACGCAGAAGCAATTTTGAATATTCTGTTGAATCCGGCTGGTGGAAATGATTCAATAGCATGGGCTCTAGAAAAGTCGGGCATCTACACTGTAAAGTCAGCGTATAGCTCTTTAGTGACTCGTAACGAGCATAGTTCTCTAGAGGAAGGGACGATCACGGAAACCTCATCGGCAAACAAGCAGTTGTGGAAAGCTCTATGGAAGCTTCATGTAGTACCGAAGGTCCGAGTCTTCTGGTGGAGAGTGTTGCGAGGCATACTCCCAGATTCGGTCACTCTACAGTACAGGCATATAAAACCCCTTGGGCTTTGTGATATCTGGAAAGCCATGAATGAGGATCTGATGCATGCCCTCATAGGTTGCACGCACGCAAAAAAAAGTTCTGGATTGCAGCCAAGGACCGGTTCAACTTCACTTTACCGAGGCTACATCCAGAAACTTGGGCGAGAGATATCTTGATGGCAGACATCTTCTCTAATGATGTAATATGTAAGATCATCACCATTATGCATTCCATCTGGCCATCGCGGAATCGTTGGACACATGACAGGGATGGTTATGATCCAATTCAGGCGATAAAATGGGTGCACGAGACCTTGTCACTTCTGGACCTTCCGGTTGGTCGCATGAGGGATTCAGTTGATCAGTGCTGGAGACCACCGGACCCGGGTTGGGTGACAGTCAGCACGGATGGTGCGATTGATATGGACACCATGAAGGGTGGGCCTGGAGGTGTAGCTCACTCTCACTTGGCGTTCCTTGCAGCATGGAGCTAAACACTACCAAGGGTCTCGGACCCGTTCATCTCCGAGCTGCTGGCATTTCAGGAGGGGGTAATCTTTGCCCACCTTCGCGGATACTCACATGTGATTAGGCCCCTCCAAATGCTCCATCTTGTACAGGTGCTAAGCCTTCCACGTAGGCAAAAAATCTGATGTGGTAAATTATTTAAGAGGAGAGAGATAAGTATGGTGACCCAGGAAAAGAGAATGCTAAGCGCAGGAACCTAGGCAAAACAATTAAAGAAAGGAAGCCCACCAATACATGAAGAGCTTTAGTTGCTAAATCATTAAATGAAGCAAGCTTAGCAACCATAAGCTAAGCACCTATGCATTGGGGAGTATAGTTGCTATGCTATTTAATGTGCTTAGCACCTCATCTAAGCATCCATGCATTGACAACAACCTTATGCAGGTAGACTGCCTTGAGCTTGTCAACCTTTGGTCCTCGCGCAACAATACCCGTTTAGTTGCCGCGCCTATCATACAATAGTTAGAGAAGATAGTCACAAACTTTGATTCCTTTTCGGTTACCCATGCCGGGCGCAACCCGAACTTCCCGGCTCATCAGTGCGCTAAGCGTGCATGTGCACTCGAGGGAACTGAGAGTTGGTTTGACAATAGTCCCGATTTTCTTATCAGTAGCCTACGGGCAGATTGTAACCGACTTTTGATAAGTTAATAAAGCTCCTAGTTCATGGCAAAAAACCAACTAAGAGCGACACTAGTGAGCCCAAACAGGTACGACCAATAATTGTGGGTTGGGACGACTAACATCGATAGGCACAACCCGAACGAGTAAGATAGATACTTGTGGGTCTGGACAACTAAGATCGATGCTTGTGGATGAAAACGACTAAGATTGGTACTTGTGAGCCCGAACGATTAAGATTGATACTTGTGAACCTGAATGACTAAGATCGATACTTCTCATCTCGAACGACAAAGATTGAAGTAGTAAGCCCGAACGAGTAGGACCGACAGTAGTAAACCCGAATGACTAAGAACAATACTTGTGGGCCCGACATCTAAGACCAATACCTGTGGTTTTGGACAATTAATATCAAAAGTAGTGTGCCCGAACGAATAAGATCGATAGTGTCCGATCACGCTAATAATACCATGGGTCGTCCAAATCCACGACTAGCACTATGGGTCATCTGGACTCACAACTAACACTATGAGTCGTTTGACCCCCAACTAGCACTATGGGTCACCCGAACCCAGAACTTAGCACTGTTGGTGATCTTGATCTATAAGCATCATGATGGGTTGTCCGGTCCCATAACTAGCACTAGGTTCGTCTGATCCCACAACTAGCACTATGTGTCGTCCAATCCCATAATTATCATATGGGCCCTCTGCTGGAAAAGGCAGTGCCTAGGAGATGCTTAGGCACGCCTAGGCGCTAGGCGATGGCCAAATGCCTCGCATAGGGCATAAATAAAAGTCTAGGAAGGGCAAGCAAGGAATTGTCTACCCAAGCGAGGAGTCATACGATATTGGGCTGATATGCCAAACGGGCCATATTCAAATGGCAGTAGCTAGAAGTTAACTTATTTATATGCCCTAAATTAATATCAACACACATATAATACTAACAAATACACCATGATAAAAACTGTATTACCACCTAGGTCGCGCCTAGGGCGCTTAAGCACCGCCTAGGCACTAAGCGAGGAGTCATAACTTTTTTCTTCCTAAATTTTGAGCCAAAATGCTCCTGAATTTTAATTTTGTTTCTAGTTTTTTTCTGTTTGGTAAAACTTCTTGAAACTTTCCCAGATTGAATGAGCTAAGAATAGTGTGGATTTTTTAGATTGTTTTTAGTTTTCTGAAATCTTGTTTTCTGGGCAAATTTTGAGCCAAAATGGTCCTGAATTTGAATTTTGCTTTTGTCTTTTTTTATTCGCCAAAACTTCTAAAAAACTTTCCCAGATTGAATAGAGGGTAGTGTGAATTTTTGAGAACTTTTATGGAAACTTTCTTTTTTCAACAATTTTTGACCGAAAATGCTCCCGCTTTTTAATTTGCGTCTACTTTTAGTTCTTTTTGGCATAAACTTCTTCAGTGCAACGCCCAACCCGCTAGTAGTATGCTCTCACACCATGGCCATAGGGAAAAGCATAAAAATCTTTGAAAATATATACCAGAAAATGAAATAAATCATGGAAGCGCCATGAAAAATAAAATGAAATGAAAATCACTAAAAAGATTACATATTCAGAAAACAAGATCATGGATACATGGTAGAGTTAGAATAACCTAACAAGTTCTCCGGAGGAATTGCTAGCACACAATTAACTATGAGGCAGAGGTAGATGGCGGTGGCTGCCCGGTGAGAAAGAGTTTGATGACCATGTTGTCCAGAGAGGGGCGAGGTAGACGACAGAGGCTGTCCGGCAATCCAACGAGACATGAGGTAGATCTGGGTGGCTGGCCGGCGAGTTGGAGGTAAACAACGGTGATTGCTACTAAACATTGATTATAGTGCCCTAATGACGAACTAAACTAAATCATCAATTGCATTGAATAGAAAGAAACATGGAGCTGGCTACTGCATGATATACCAGGTGCAGAACTATTGCAACTGCGCTAAATCAATCCTAAGTACACTTAATTTTGTGTGATGTGTAGGAAAGCATGGTCGAATAAGAGCGGGTGCAAAGGAAATGATAAAATCAGTATTATGAAATCCTTTCCTCTGTCGGGTTGTACAATTGTCTAAAATTTCCTTGATGACTACTGCCATGTATACAAAGATAGAACAAAAGGTCCATACTAAATCTGGTAGACTCCTCGGAAAAAGGATCTGCTAGACCAAACACAACGAGTTTAAACTACATTTGATAAAATAGACTGCTGAAATAGAGTACCTGATGCTCACTGTTTGAATCGGTGGCTGCCTTAATCCACGTCGTTTTTGCAGTCGTAGAGAATACACGAACTCTAAAAACAATCGAGAATTATGAATAGTTCTGAAAATGGTATCATAGCAAGTAATATTTAACAACTCTTCAGAAATTGCAGAATCTCTGTAGTTTATCATATATCTGAATTTTGATATGCTTAGTGGGATTTATTATCAGCATTCTCTGGATTTTATAAGCAGCAACTGCCACTGGGCAATGCTACAAGTTGTAAGACATTTGTGAACTCTGAATCTGTGTCTGTTCTGAACTTCAAAACAAACACATGCAACTGAAGTATGAAACTGTTATTAGCACTAGTTAAGTTGTTCGAAGCCATAGTTTACATGTATGACCTGAACTTGTATGTGTATGCTGCAGCAAGATTTCAGTTGTCTGAACATGCTGTTACAAGTAATCCAAAATTCAAGATTTCATTACTGAATAAAGGCTAGACAGTTAACAGAACTTTACACATATATGGTCTGAACTTTATGCATACACAGTTAACAGTTGATTCTGAAAACTTTAAGGCTGCAATTTCTACTTGTGGGTTTGTGTGACAAACCAAATGATGTTCCCTGCTGAAAAAATTTCATATCATATCCCTCTTCCCTTGAGAGTTTTGTGTTGATGATGCCTACATGTCAAATACATAGCAGCAGCAGCAGCACCAGCGTGCTACAGTCAGCAGCACCAGCGTCATTGCAAGCATCAAGGACAACTCAAGTGTCGGATGCGGGCAGCCGCTAATCATGCGATTAGTGATTGCGGAAGTTGCGCAGTCTAGCGAACGCACTGCTGGCATATCCACTAGCAATCTGAACCCTAGCTGCTAACTGAATTTTAGTTCAAGGCGCCGCAATGTGCAGTTGCTCCACGCCTCCACCGCCTGCACAAGGTGTGAGGAGGGAAGGACGGGAGGAAGAGATGAGGGCAGGGGAAGAGATACCTCTGTTCGTCCATCATTACGACCAAGCGCAGCCGGGACCTCCAAGACCTCGCGCCGGCGTCGTCCCCTCCAGAACCTCACGGCGGCGGCGGCGGGGACGTACGTGGGCGAGCGGCCACTACGATCAAGACCAGCCTGGGCTTTGCCTCCTGGACCTTGCGTCGGCGTCTTCGCCTGCAGGTCCTCGCGCCGACGTCATGGCCATGGTCCTCATTCCTGCGCCGCCGTCTCCCATGTCCTCGCGCCGGCTCCCCGTCTCGCGAGATGGGTTAGCCAGATGCGGGGGTTTGACTAGCGGAGTAGTAAAAGAACACATGACCATAATACCCTTATTGACTAAACTCAATTTTTTTAATTAACAGGTTAGAATCAACGGTGGAAAATAATCGGTAGGGGAATTACATGAAATAACAATTCGTAACTCCCCAATCACCGTAAAAGAGCTCAAATGTAAAATATGACGAGGGAGACACCCATGGGCTAGGTGGCCACCGTTACAACCACATTAAGCCGCAGGTCCTCATTGTGTCAACATAGTTAACAACCACGAACAATCGTCGAATTCACGTCCTTTGTACTTCATATCATATATAAAAGCATATAGATGTTGATCTCCATATTCATTATTGTACTTTGTTTATAGCACAACCCTGAGGCAGACATAATCTACCATGCT
Source organism: Triticum aestivum (assembly GCF_018294505.1). NCBI lineage: Eukaryota > Viridiplantae > Streptophyta > Magnoliopsida > Poales > Poaceae > Triticum > Triticum aestivum. The sequence goes on from NC_057801.1 coordinate 71,400,599, forward strand.
ATCAGGACTAGCTAGCGGTAAATATTATATACGACAGAATTAATTAATATAAATATAAATAGGATAAATTGCCATTTAGGAAGACTATGGCTACTGTAATACTAGTAAGCATGCACGTGCAACGCACGTCTGAAACAAAATAAGTTCACATGATACAATATTAAAATAATATTGATCCAAAATTTTAGATCGCTATACAATGTTGTCAAGTCACTCAAATTGTATTTCTAAAAATGTGACATATTTGTGATCGAAGGCACATATCATAATCTGTAATAAAAACGCATATTCTGAATCTAATTTTTATTTTAGCAATGTCCACATTGTCATGGTGACTATCTCGTGCACACTGGCACATCGACTAAGACAAGAATAAGAAAACATTGGTGATATGAGGCAAAATGTAATATGTAACTATAGTGACTTATACAAAAGTTTAGATCGATATAGTGAGATGGAATGTCTCTGAATAGCTGGACTTCGTGGCGCGCTAGTATCCCTACACACATATTAAATCAGTCAACATCCATGTATTCATCATTTTCTCGTATGTTTTTTACTTGTCTCAATTTAAACTAATAGGATAAAGATTATACCTTTTCACCCATTCACTAATGTAAAATCAGAATTCTCTCAGTTATAATGACATCAGAGTAGTAATTTATTGGAATTCAAAATGAACTAAAAAATATGTCTCACTCTAGTAGAGCGACATTATCAACCATACTGATAAAAAAGGAAAGTTCATCCAATAAGTCATCATTTGTTGGATTGAGAGACGTTGAAAGGGTAAATAATTGCGAGATGAGCTCAACTTCTGATGATGTATTTGATGTTTTGAGGTTCTCAGAAGGTCTATCCAAGAATCATACAATCCATGTGATTTGTGGCGCCTTGAACGTCATCTTCCATGTCTCGATTTCTTATATCATCATCATCATTCAATTCCGAGTCCACTAAAATGACAACTATTTTGACTTAAAATAATATCAAAGTTAAATAGTGATACAACATAGAATAAATATAATGACACACAACAAAAAATACTTGTGAAGTGTCAGACAAAATATCTCTTGTGAAGTACTCCCTCCGTCCCAAAATTCTTGTCTTAAATTTGTCTAAATACGGATGTATCAAGTCACATTTTAGTATTAGATACATCCATATCTAGACAAATCTAAGACAAGAATTTTGGAATGGAGGGAGTACTAAATAAAATATACCATCCACATACCACAAGATGACCTGCATGATTACTAAACTTAAATCTACTCCATTTTTTTATCAATTCTATTGATATTTGTATTAAAATACTTTTAAAATCATCAAATGATCATGACTGTAACAAGCTGTGATGATAAAAAAAATCTCACCCACGCAGGTGAATTGGACATGCCCTATAATAAATAATCGATGATAATTCTTTTTTGTATGGACAATACTGCACCCACTCACAATCCCTCTCTGGTCACTGCCTAATAGAAGTATTATTAGTAAGAAGTAGTAGTATTAAAAAAAACTCAGTCAACCTTCCTCAGCCCCCTCACATTTCTTATCTTCCCCATTCTTCTCTTCCTACCTCCTCCTCTGTTGACTCACGCTAGATCCCCCATCCACAGCCGGCACTCTCTGGTGGCCGCCCCTCCCCTTCGTCACCATTGTCGGCGGACACGCAGGCCCATGCTCTTCCCCGCCCCGCCCCTTCTTCACATCCTATTCCCGAAGTGCTCGAGGAGGCGCTCGAGCTCGGCATGCTCGCCGGCGACACCGGAGCCCTCCCTCCTCCTGATGCACTCTCCGTCGCCGCCATGAGCGTCTCTACCTTCTCCCGCGCGCCATGAATCCTCCCTCCCCCCTACTCGAGACGCCATCAAGGTCCGGTTCCAACTCTTCTTCTCCCCTCGATCCGGATGCTCTGCTCTCCGAGACCATCTTTATTTGCTTGTTCGATTCAGTCTGGAGCAGGAGCAGCTGCTACTCCCGACCTCCGATTCCTTCTTTCCATGGATGACCACGAAGACCTCCGCATGATGTGCTGCTGCTCGGGGCCCTCCCTATGCTTCTCCTCGCTCGTAAGGGTCCAGGTTAGTCTCTCCGACCCTGCCGCCTGCTCGTCCCCATCAAATCGGTGCGTAGCCTCACCGTGTGCAATGTTCATCGCCTAGGGTTAGCTGCTCAGGGGCCATGGTGTGTTCCGTGTGGCGCTGCCTTCGCGGCCGCCGCCGTTCCCTTGTTGTGTCTCTGAGACTGGAGGTCCCTGCTCGCCAACTCACAGACGGTTGTTCTCCGACCAGTTAAAAAAGAGTAAGCTTTCTTCCAAGCCTATGATTTTCCTTTCATCCTCTTAGTTGGTGCCTTTGTTGATGATGCAGCCCTGAATGGTTCAGATTTTCTGAAGGAGGAGGTGCCGAAAGGGGATGGGAGCAACAAGTCTGAATCGAAGAGTATGTTTTGATTCTGAGATGCATTGCACAGTATTTTTATTGTTCTAAGAAATCTATGTAGTTGTCTATGGAGCATTTCCTTGAAGTGATGGTTGGGCATATTTGTTTACTAATTCGAACTTCCAGATTACCTTAGTCGGCAACTCCAAATATTTCTTAGATGTCTTACCACAAGCATTGTACTGCAAAAATATACTCCCTCTGTCCCAAAATAAGTGTCTCAACTTTGTACTAACTTTAGTATAATGTTGTACTAAGCTTGAGACACTTATTCTGGCACGGAGGGAGTATATACTAAACCGGTTCATGATAGATCAACCATATCTCGTTGATGCTCTCACCTATTAGGATATGTACATGAAAAGAAGGATATGCTCAAACTGCTTAGTCCCAACAACCAATCATTCAAGTGCACCATTTTACACTCTGGAAGCAGGAAGTGCAACTTCTTTAGTCTTTAGAATTAGAATGGATCAGGTGTACTCCAGATGTTTTCAGTTTTAAATAATTATGCACACAAGAGTGCATTGCGAAATAGCAATAAAAAGTTGGATTTTGACTGGTACCGAAAAGGATTAGACCTCCGTAGAAACAATTCGCTGCTGCTGACTCGGACAGAGTTGTGCTGCACCACGTCGATCTCGCCGTCATCGAAGTCGATGATGGACATGCCCGTATCTTGCCGCCTGCATGGCATGTGTGGTGACCGTATGGACATGAAGCTGATCCTATTGCTCAAAGGATACATATCATCTTTATGTGTTTCCTGAACTGGTCGGATTAGCAGCGATGTTTGCATCTCCTCCCTCTTCCTACTCGAACACCACTTTCTTCTAGGAACTGATGGCATGTCCTGCCATGAAGAATTTGAAGCGGTCAGAAGACATAAGAGCCCGGTCCTATCCTATGTTAAGGCCATGCTGATGTGTAAGAGTTTGCGGGTGACATCCTCCATGGCAATCATATTCCCTCCAACATCCTTCAGGCCATGGCGACCAGGTAATGCTAACAGCTCAGTTGGATAAAGGTTCCTTATGTCTTGCGATTTAGTCGAGTTGGGTTACTCTATTGTGTGGCTCACGTCGGGGTTGAGTAGAGTTAATCTTGCCTATGCTAGTGCTAGCCTGCTGGATTTGGGTGATATCCAAAGATACATTTAAACTTACACTATAAATTATACCTTGCAAACAAATTTCCTTAGAGGGGAATTATAACATGCAAGCACTATAAGTTCAGTGTATTATTATTAGTACTGCATAGCAAATTAGCAATCCAGTTCATTCATAAATAAGATTTCAACACACCATTGGTATAGAACATCGTACATAGTTTCGAGGTCTACATGCCTCGCCTGATCCTGAATTTGACCCATAAATAGATTTCAGAGACACAACTGTAAATACATTAAGTAAGAGCAATTACCAGAGGTGACTGTTGCTGCTGTTTTGCCGGCAAGAGGGCATGCATCTGTGCATACAGCAGCCACGGACTAAGCATTCCTTCACAAGCAGTAAGGTGTTCTTGCCCTTGCCTTCCAGCTGTTGCGTGAATAAATGACAAAGTATTAGCATCACAAGCGAAGAATAACAGAAATCGTCTTATCAAACGATGGTGCAGTCGGACTAATAACTAACCATAGCGGTGAGGTCTTTGCGGTGCATTCCTGGGCCTAGCGAGTCGAGCACCTGGATACACTGAAAATAGGCATTTTTTTAGTTTAGGTCCCATCTATACAAACATCCATCCTCGATTAAATTAATAGTAATATGTACGGAACTGAGGCTCACTATATCATGTTCCAAATAAGTTGTAGCCCTCTTTAATACCCATCTTGGTGCGTCATCGTGTATAGAGCTAAATTCCTTATCTTAGAGATGCATGCATTCTTTAAGAACAAAATTCATGTATTCATCAGTATTTGCTATGGGAGTATTGCATCCAAGTTGGTACGATTCAAAAGCTACATCTTGATGCGTCATCATGTATGGATCATTTGTCTGGTCATTACCCAGGATAGAAAATCATAATATTAGTAGAGCATAACAATGTAGGTATTGTAGTAGACGTAGGATCGACAAAAGTAATTTGCAGATTTTTTGTGTTTTGAGTACCAGGTTCGACAGAGCCTCTCTTATCATTATCCGACATATTTTTCTAGTTGATTTGAGCCAGTAAAAGGCTCCATACCTGAACAAAGGAAAGAGAACCCGAATGTACGGTCAAATAAACATTGTCGACACAGTTGCAACATAATTAAATCGACAAACTAACCATCTTCAATTGTGCAATATGGGTCTCATATTCTGCTGAGTTGGGGTACCTTAACCCCTGAAATTTGGACGTTAGGCCCTGCATTCACCATTTTTCAACATAGAAAACCATTAATGAGATGTAAAACGGGCTTATAGCATTCTGCTGTGCAACTATTTATTTTTTAGAACTCTGTTGTCAAAATTCTAATCCTGACTAATGTTGCAACAGGTCAAAGAAGTCGAACCTGAAGAAGTGCAGGGAAGAATTATAGTTGCGTGTGGCTGGCTGGTTCAGGGGAATTTCAGGGTGGCGCGGGTGCCGGAGCAGGCTCCTAGGCACTGGCGATCTGTCGGACGGATATTAGAAACGAAGGTGAGGTTGTATCTTGTTAGGCGGGTCTTCATTGGCTGTTGAAATCATACCTGGCCGATCTGATGGGGCTGCCTACTGCTCCAAAACTCATGCAGATGATGCATAATGATCTTGTTGTAGCCTGGCTGATCCATGAATATTTGATTGTAGGTGAAGGAGGAGCGGCCGCCCACTCGACGTTGCGATGTAGGGCGGCGAGGGAGCCCGGCAGGGAGGCCTCAATGCGCTGCAGGACGTCGAGGGAACCGTCCAGCGAGGCGACGATGCGATGCAGGGATCGAGGCCGCCGTGCATGGAGGCGACAGGGCGCGACAGGGCTGCTGAGCTTCGTCTGGAGCGGTGGCGAGGAAAGGCAGGGAGAGGGGCCAGGGACACGATTAGGTTCGGCTTCCTTTTTTTGTGAGTTGGTTAGATGGTTAGATTAGCGTGATTTGAGGGGCTGCGGATGCGGGACGGAGAGTCTCATATTTTCATCTGGTGGAGTACGGTCAGTCTATTGAAACTACTAAGCGCACACCAGATCTTGAATAAATTAATGATGGCTGTTAGATTGGGTTGTGTGGGCTTCATCCTGTGGTGCTGATGCGTCTGTGGACGTTTTGCGGGGTGCACGTAAGAAAGTTCCTGTTTGATTGTTTAATAGTAGTGAAGATAACGACTTGTGTCGAGGACAGATAATGACGCACACATGTCAATTATTCATTAGGAAAGTGAAGGGAATTGACAACTTTTCTTATCAGTAGACAAGGAAAGCTGTGTTGGGTGTGAGGTGCTAAAATTTAACCGACAAGCCTTTGGCATTATCTTCATGTACTGATTCATTCGCACCTATAGTAACGAATATTCATTTTTGAATCCAGGATCCGCTAGTAGAAAAAAGACCTAATGTGAAGCTCATTAGTCCCGGTTTGTAATTGAACCGGCACTAATGTGGCCATTAGTGCCGGTTCCAACGGCTAGACGGGCGGCGCTCATTAGTACCGGTTCGAGGCGAACCTTTAGTATCGGTTCGTGCCACGAACCGGTAATAAAGAGGTGGTGAACTTTAGTACGGGTTGGTGGCTCCAACCGGTACTAAAGGTCCCCCCTTTAGCACGGGTTCGTGCCACCAACCGGTACTAAAGGGGTGCGCTGCCACCCGCAGTGCACAATGTTTAGTCCCACCTCGCTAGTTGAGAGGAGCTCGCACTGGTTTATAAGCCCCGCCGCAGCTACCGTGTCGAGCTCCTCTCTAAGCATGCCTTTGTAGGTCTATTGCAAGTCTTCTGCCTTGTGGGCTATACGGGCCTGCATCCTGGCCCAACTAGAGATTAGGTTTCTAGTCGTATGGAGGCTGTGCCGGTCTAGTAGGTGGGCTGTTTTTGTTTTATTTCAAAAAAAATAAAAAAAACTCGGTTGGTGTTACCAACCGGGACTAAAGGTCCCCCAGACCACGACGCGCCTCGTGCCACGTGGTGGCCCTTTAGTGTTGGTTCGTGCTGAACCGAGACCAAGGGGAGGGGGGACCTTTAGTCTCCACACTTTAGTGCCGGTTGCAGAACCGGCACTAAAGGCCCCTACAAACCGGTAATATAGCTCTGTTTACTACTAGTGATCATCTGCTTTCTATGAATAGTAAAATCAGGTAGAAAAACAATTCAAAAAAATGGATTTTTTTAAGCAAGGCACTTCAAATGCTTGATGTCCGGGCAAAATTTTATCATGTTAGGACATCTGAGGAGCTCTTGGCAAAAAAGGAAAAATCGGTCCGAACAATGCGTGAACAGTATACTTTCTCACGGAATTCATTTTTTTCTGAGACCCACTCAAATGTCCAAACACCACCAAATTTGGCACGAACATCACGCACTCGAACATCTTTGATGTCAAAGAATTTCAGATTTTTTTATTTTTGTAGTATTTTTATATGTTACTGTTCATGCAAGGGAGCAGATGAGCTCAGGAACCGAATTGTTGCACCCTAGTAAGACCTACAACCTTTTTTCTTCTTAATTTAAGCTAGTAAAAATAATATTAGTTCTAAGAATAATGGTACCAGACGCATTATATATAACGCCTAGATCGCCATAATAACTGCCTATATGGTAATCACGACTTAAAAAGATGGTATAGCAGAGTCGCCAAACCGACCTCCCACAATGGTATGGCATGGACTGGTTGTTTCTTTTCAGGTGTTCCTTTATTTTATTCTTTGACACACACCCGACTGATGGGACCTTGAGGGTCAAGTGAGTACACTATCTGTTGGTGATGATATGTTAAAATCTTTTTGGGAGGGAGAGGGGGGAGGGCATAGAGTACGAAATACATCAAGGAGGACGACAATGAGGCCTAAACAGATGGCAGTTCGTGGAGACGATGTGCAGTGGCTTGTAGCTAAATTATTCGCAATCGTTAGTGCCACAACCAAATTTAATGAAAATTTAGTGACAATCATCAAATACCAGAATATGACACAAACCGAATTCTCCATTTTTGTATGGCCGGATATTGACTGGCACTACACCTGGCACCAATGGAATTTTGTGGTCAGTATTAGCCATAGGCTGGGTTTTCGCCCACCAATATCAATTCCCAACCAAGCAAGTAAGTTTTTGCAATTGCGGATACTTCCTTCATTCCATATTATTTGAAGTTGTATATTTCTAGTAAGTTAAACTTTTCTAAGTTTCACTTGGTCTATACAAAATATATGATCATCCAAAACACCACATCAGTGTCATTAAATTCATCATAAAATATATTGTGCACTTCCTGAGATTCAAAATAAGTGTCGGACGACATGAAAGATTAATCATACCATTGGTCATTCTTCAAGAGAGTGTGTTATGTCTTTCACGTAGTCATGTGGACTAATGATAGTTGCATCAAATAGATCTCGACAACCATTTGGCTAAAAACTTTTGGTTCGGTACAACCCCCGTAAACATATCGACAACTAAGAATATTCCATCCCTTCAAAATAAAGGGCGGAATGATCTCTTTCTTAAAGTACGTCGCCTGCGCCGAGACCTCCAATACGCGGCTTGTGTATAATACAAGGGGCGGGAGCAACTAATTAACGAGCGCTCCTTCGGGAGCCTCGCAACGATCGGCGCCACTTGGCGCTCACAGCCATTCGCCACGTGTCGCGCTCTGGGCGCTCCCTTCGGATTTTTTTTACGCACGCGTTTTCGGCTTTTTAAAAGGTTTTTTTTCGGGTTTTTTTGACGTTTTGGTTTTCCACCAGTCTTCCCTAGCTTTTCGACCAAAAAATAATTTTGAAAAAAAAATTGCGCAAAAAAATGCATTTTTTTCGCGAGAGGCACGGTTTTGCTTCCGCCAGAAGCACGGTTGTGCTTTCGCGAGAGGCACGGGCGTGCCTCTTTCGGAAAGGAAAAAAAACGTGTTTTCTAAATTTTTTTTGCGAGAGGCACGGTTTTGCTTCCGCCAGAGGCACGGTTGTGCTTTCGCGAGAGGCACGGACGTGCCTCTTTCGGAAAAGGAAAAAAAACGCGTTTTCTGTTTTTTTCGCGAGAGGCAC
>NC_057801.1:71409530-71422275 GCF_018294505.1 Triticum aestivum
GCGAGAGGCACGGTTTTGCTTCCGCCAGAGGTACGGTTATGCTTTCGCGAGAGGCACGGGCGTGCCTCTTTCGGAAAAGAAAAAAATGCGTTTTCTGTTTTTTTTTCTTTCGCGAGAGGCACGGTTTTGCTTCCGCCAGAGGCACGGTTGTGCTTTCGTCAGAGGCACGGGCGTGCCTCTTTCGGAAAGGGAAAAAAACTCGTGTTTCCAGTTCGGTTTTTTCGTCGGTTTTTTCGTGAAAAAAAAAGTTCGTCAAAACCTATCAACATGGGATCTAGTTTTGAAGATCTCGACGCGAGGAATCCAATGGCGAAAACGGTTCGAAATTTGAACGCACGGTTTAAGAGATAAAACATTTTGAATAAACAGATCTACGAAAAAAGGGAAAACTCTCAGGTTGCGACAAGTGGCGCACATGCAGCGCGCCACTTGTCACAACCTGGGAAAGTTGGAGTGATCTCCGCAAGGAGTACTCCTTAATTAGTGATTTCGACAAGGGGCTCGTAGCGGCAAGCAGTGGGCGTATTGCACAAAGACGGTTCACCTGGGCCGGCCCATTTGCCCTGTTGATGTGCGCGCTGTGCTAGGGAATATCCTATTCGAGGCATTCTGCGTCGAACTGTCGACCATTCGCACAGACCTGGCGATGGAGCGATGACCTGGGCCAGCCCATTACTGTTTGCGGCGTTTCCCGTTTTGCCAACCTTTCCCAGCCGGTTTTAGGAACCTTCTAGAAGGTTCCCTGAAGCGGTTTTTTATTTCTTTTTCCGGTTTTAGTGTCTCTTTTTGTTTTCTTTTTTATCTGTTTCATTTTCTTTTTTTCCCACTTCTGTTTCTTGGTTTTGTTTTTTGTCTTGTTTTTCTTTTAAAAGATCATACTTAGAAAGTTGTTCGAAAATTAAGAAACAATTTACGTGCTTTAAAAAGACATTTGAAATTACAAATATGGTTATGTTTTTAAAAATTGTTCATACATTCAGAAAATGTTCACAATTTTAAAAAACTATTCATACTTTTAAAAAATGTTCACAATTTTCAAAAATTGTGAATGAATATCAAAAAATGTTCTTGTTTTATAAAAACAAATCGGAATATTTTTGTTCAAAATTTTCACAACATTTCAGAAAATGTTCGTGACTACAAAAAATGTTCTCGTTTTCAAAAAAAAGTTCAGGTGTTCCAAGTAATTTTCATCACTTTTAAAATGTTCAGGTTTTCCAAATAGTTTTCGTAAATTTAAATTTGTCCTCTGTTTACAAAAGTGCTCTGAATTTTAAACATTATTCACGTTTTCAAAAAAACATGTTACGTTTTCTTATCCTTTTTATTAATTTTTTAGTGTTTCAAAATTTGTTGATGGTTATTTTAAATGTTTGAAATTTTGAAGAAGTGTTCGCATTTTGAAAATAATTTTCGGGACTTTTAAAATTGTTCATGGTTTCTTTATTTTTCGAAAAGTGTACAATAATCATAAATATTCATGTGTTTTACTATTGTTCTCGGTTTCCCTTTTTTGTTCCTGCGTTTTGAAAAATGTTTGCATTTTCAAAATTTATTCGTACTTTGGAAAATATAATTGTTTTCATATTTGTTCCTTTTTTCCAAAAAGTTTGGGATTCCCAAAAAATGTTCAAGTCTTTCAATAAATTTATATTTTTCAAAAAGCATTGAATTTTGTGAAAAATAATTTTTTTGTTCGAAATTTCAAAAATGGATTAAATCTTTCGCTGCCTGTAGGTTGTATAAACTGAGCTGCCAGATTTACACAACAAAAAGTATGTCTTACAGTGGGTAGGGACGTGGTTCACTAACATTAGATCGTGTGTTCGATCCCACTCACGTATGGTTTTTTTGGAGCTGTTCATTAAAATTTGCCGCTGCTGTTTGGTTCTTTAAATGTCGGGCTGTTATGTTTACACGAAAGTGACTGCGTTGCACTGACTAGCAGCTATAGCTTTGTTGCTGCACGTCTCGCGTTGGATTCCCACCTACGCCATAAACTTTTGTTCATTTTTCAACGCGCGCAGTCACGAGCTGGACGGCCCAGATCGTCGGCTGTGTTCAAACACAAGAATCGCGCGCGGCCCACTAAGCCCGCCAACTTGGTTCCCTGTGCGAAACGGCTGCAACCTGACGCAGAACGCGTCAGATAGGATCTCCCCTGTGCTAGATTCTGTGACTACGAACCTGTCTAGTGATTTCTCAAAAAACCAACCTCTCTAGTGTTAGATTTCCAGCGCGAACCTTTAAAATAAACTAAAGGTCCCCGCCTCCTAAAACATGAGTGGGCAAAATTAAGATAAAACAAAGTGTATGATCGGGATCGCACCAGGGAACTAGCTCCAGTGAACGTAGCCAATCTTAACTGAGTTTTGGTGTCCAACAACGTAGCCCGGTCTATATGAACAATAACCCAAATATTTTTTGAAATTTCGGACCTCATTTTCTTTTTGGATAAAGTAAATAATTTTAGAAACGGGATATTTTAAATTTTTCTTATTTTTTAAAAAAGAACATTTTGTGAAAATGTGACTTTTGGGGAATCAGCAAAGGAACAAAATTGAAAACAATCACATTTATTGAAATTGCGAAGAATTTTTTGGGAAGTGTGAACATTTTCAAATTTGTGATTTAGAAAACTAGAACATTTTTTGAAAATGTAATTTTTTTTGGGGAAAAAACATTGAAAAGGAGAACATTTTTTTAAAAAACAGGAGCAAAATTGAAAACACAAATATTGTACAAAACTACGATCAATTGTTTCAAAGCGCGAACATTTTTTTAAAATTCCCCAAACATTTATTGAATTTTGCGAAAACTATTGAAATCAATTTCTTTTTTGAATTTTGAACAAATTTTGAAAACGGGAACATTTCTGTTAATCTCAAATTGGAACAACTATTGAAAAAATAGAAAATGTTGAAAAGAAAAGAAAAGAAGAAAAAGAAATAGGGAAAACACATAATAAAAAATACAAATACAAATCGAGGAAAGGAATGCGAGGTCAATCTCGCGCCCTCTCCAAAAATGCCAGCGATCGGCAGCGTTCCACTGCCCACGGGGATGCACGCCTGGGTCGGCCGTCGCACAACTGTCGGCTGTGACATGCCACACGTGCCCTAGCGTGAGGAGGACAACACCGAGATAACATGCCGGTATATGTCGATGGTCTGTGGCTAGCTAAAGCTTAAGGGCCACAAACCGGCCGGTGTGGCGCCGCCTCCACAGCTAGTTCCGGCACGCGAGTTGGCCATCGCGATGGGGAAAAGATTGGACGAGTGACGAGAAGTAGGTTGTGTGGGGAACCTGTTTCGCCTCTGTCGATGGGGCAGCTCAATTTGGACTCTCTCCAGGCTTCGGAGGTGGACCTAGTGTCCTCATCACCCCCTATGGAGCCTTGTCAAGCATCAAATAGCTTGCCTCTCAACGGTATGGAGCACGGAGTTTCAGATGATGCCGTCATTCCCTCGTCTATGGCCATCGAGGAGGTGATGCCTGTGAGTGGCATGACCATTGAGCCACTTGTGTTGGCACCTGCCCCAAATTCAAATGCTCTCTTCGCTAAGGAACTTTGTGACTTGCTAGACAGTGTGTAGTTTGCTAGACCTGGTTTGGGCAAGTCGATTGCTTGCCTTCTGACAGGGACACCAAGAGACAAACAAAAGAAGGTGGGCAAAGGCAAGAGTGGCGCCAAAGGCAAGACTTCTGTGCCTACTTGATTGGGTTGTGGTTGTGGGTTGGGAGGTGCCTCGAGGTTTGTGGATGTTGTATATTCGACAAGTGTGACGGGCCATCTGTGCGTTTGTGGGGTTTCATGTCGTGTGAGTAGTTCATATGTGCTCCGATTGTATTGGTTTTCGCCCGATTTTCCGTTAATTAACCGGGCAATTCTCTTCTTCGTATGAGGTAAAACTTTTGCCTCCATTTCGAAAAAAAGAGGCGGGGAGATTTGTGAACTCGAGAGAGTGGCCGGTGTAACTTTTTATAGCCAGCCGGGAGGGTGCTGGGGGGTGCTCGGTGTGCACCCGCAATTAATGCGTGGCGGCGTGCACCAGTCGGCAGACAATTTGATGCAGCACACGACAAGCGAGGTAAAGCGGCTTGCCAAAGGCGAGGTGACGCTATGCGGCGGGGCAGGCTAAGGCTGGTCATAGTGGGAAGTAATTTAGACTAGTAACATACATATGTTACTAGTCTATATTACTACCTTCATAGTGGGTAGCGTCATAGGTGTGGTAACATAGTTGCTTTCATTTATTACTTTGTAGACTCATTATGCATTGGAAACCGCTATGTGATGGTAACATATATGTTACTCTATTTGCCTCTCTCCTCATTAACTACTTGCCACATCATTATTTTTGCTTATGTGACATCTATGTTACTACCTATGTTACTCCCACTATGACCAGCCTAATACACACAATGCAGCAGGCAAAGCAAAGCAGCGCACGGCAGGCGGAAGAGCTGCGTCGGCCGTGTCGGGCTGGTCGATTACTGTTGGGGCAAATCAGCCCGATGCAGCCGACGCTGCGCTACCGCCTGCCACGTGCCACTTGACATCGACTGCTGCGAGCCGCTTCGCCTCGCTTGCTGCGCCGTGTTAATTCTCCTGCCCTGTGACGTTGTGTCGCCTCGCGTGTCATGCAATGCGTCGCCTCGCGTGCTGTGCCATGTGAAGTCGTGTGCTGACTGCCGCCCCACATTAACTGCGGGTGCACGCCGAGCGCCCTTCCCCCGGCCGGCTATAAAAAGACACACTAGCCGCTCTCTCCGATTCACAAATCTCCCCCGCTCCCGTCGCGATGGCCAACTCAAGCGCGGGAAGCAACCATGGAGGTGGCGCCGGAAGCAGCCGCGTGTTACGCGGCGCCGCACAGGCCGACTTGTGGCCGTCAAACCTAAGCCAGTCGTAGGCCGTTGACATCTACCGGCATGGTATCCCGGTGTCACCCTACTCATGCATAGCGCACCGATGGTATGTCACCACCGACGGTTATGCGATGCCCGACCCTGGTGCTACTCTCAAGCAGTGGCGAATGCAGAAATAATTTTCAGGTGTGGCCGAGCTTATGAAGGAGAAAAGCATGTAAAATGCAACTGACCAAAAACTGCCTAGAATATTAGATATATAAATACTTTGTGTTTCGCAAATACAACTAAAATCCAAATTTAAGTATCATATTCTATTATCCTGCGTGTACTCGTGCTCTGTTCGGCGGAGTTTTACATCATCCCCACCAGCTACGTACTTGTAGTACCAGGTCCATGTCCAACACGTAGGTGTACTAGTACCTTTGGTTGAAATTTAGGTGTGGCGGCTGCCAGGCCTTGCCAGATAGCTGGCTCCGCCACTGCTCTCAAGGAGCAACGCGCGCATCCCGTTGGGCAGTGGAATACCACAGGTCGTCGGCGTTTCTTGAGAAGGCGTGACTTCGATCTCGTATTCCATTCACCGACTTCGATCCGACCATTTATTGCCTTTTTTCACTAAGAAAACTCCAAAATATGCAAAAAAATGTTGAAAACCAAAAAAACTTAGCATGGTTCCTTGAATTGGTCATGCAATGCCATGAAAAAAAATTGGGGCCACTGCAAGGACGTCAAGAAAACAACAAGCTCTGAAATGGAGCTGTCTTGCCGACCTGGACACCCTCCGTTGAACATGGTCCACTTTTGGACATCTTTGAATTGAGCCTAACTTTTGTAAGAAGTTGGGAAAGTCCATTGTAGGCGTCCATGTCAGATTTGAACGATATATGACACTGTATGCAATTTATGGCACTTCCAACCATTTATCGGCCTTTTTGATCAAGAAAACTCTAGAAAATGAAAAAAAAATGTTGAAAACCAAAACAAAAGGATATGGAGCCTTGAATTAGTCATACAAGGCCATGAAAATAATTGAAGCCATTTCAAGGATGTCGAGAAACAACGGGCTCTCAGACGGAGCCATCTCGTCTACCCGAACACCCTCCGTTGAACATTGTCTAGTATTGGACATCCTTGAAATGATCCCAACTTTTGGAAGAAGTTGAGCATTCCCATGGTAGGCATCCATGTCAGATGTGAACAATTTCCAACACCATATGCAAATTGGACACGTCCGACCATTTATTGACCTTTTTTCACCGGAAAACAATCAAAAATACGAACAGAAAAAGAAAAAGACATATGTTTTCTAGACAATAATCTATAATCTGAAAAATATTGACGAAAGTGAAAACTAACCTGGATTTGAAAAAAGCTTATAGATTCTGGAAAAAAGTTGTAAATGAACTGAAAATGTTCTTGGATATGAAAAAAGCACTATTCAAGAATTTATCCAATTAATCTGTTAATGGACCGTTAATTGCTACTTGTAGGGTGGCCGAATAGAATAACACATATTCATCGTGTCAACTTGTCAGGCCAATTAATTGGCCCGTCACACTGATTAATCGGTTGTTAGGCCTAACTTGGGGCAAACAAAGCACAAAATTTTGGCCCGTGACCACTCCCATCCCCCTCTCACTCCTTAATAGCTAGGGTTTGAGGAAATAGTAGCATATTTTGGTATATATTACATAGTTGAGATCATAAGAGTATGATATAATACGTAAAAAACTAGATATATGTTCGTAAGTTCCTATTTAATATACTGATTAATGGTCACTGATTAATCCAGTTAATAGGCCGATTCATCGATTAATCGCTACTCTAAGCAGGCTGAGCAGCTACTAGTTACTGATTTCCAGAAAAATGAAAAAAAAGCGAAAAAGGTTCACGGATTTGGCAAGAGCTCGCGAAATGTGAAAAAAGTTTTGCTAAGTTGAAAAAGATTCACAAATTTGGAAAAGGTTTTGAATTTTCAAAAAAATTGACGCAGTTGGGAAAATCCAAAAAAAAGAAAAAATAGGAAAATAATAATAAAAACCCCGAGTAAATACCGAAGAAAAAACCGACCAAAATAGCCTGATCGAAAAGGAAAAACAGTCTTTTTAGCGTTATATTTGATGCACTAAAAAAATGAAAAAGAAGAACTTAGACATAGGAGGTGAGGTATCCTAGGTTGTTAACACGTTTAATTATGAACCGTGAAGTTTTGAGTTCAAATCTAGCATAATGCGCTTATTTCATTGGGTCGACCCTAGGTCAGAGTGGTCACAGAGAAGAAATAAAGAAAAATAAAATTGAAGGAAAAAAAGGTAAAATAAACCAAAAAAGATATGACAAGTGAATTGCCCCAGTTGGTTACAGCGGTTGAAAGTAGACAATAGGTTGGGAGTTTAAATCCTACCTCTGGCAAAACCCTATTTGGCTCTGCAGGCGTCAGTTATAGAGCATTTTCGCTAACGGTCGCCTGCAGTGCTCACGCGCTGGGCCGGCCCATCTCACACCTTTTCATTCTGGCAAAATGCGCAAAAAATGAGATATGGAGAGATTCAAACCAGCGACCTGTTGCGTAAGGTTCACTCGCATCAGCCAACCGCGAACGACAACAGGTCGTGGCGATTCCCTTCCTTTTTATTATTTTATACTTTGCCAGCCGGTTTCTTTTTTCTTTCTTGTTGTGTTTTTTTTCTGGACCAGTTTTTCATTTTTGTTTTTGTTTTTTCTGTTTCTTTTCTTTCATATTTTTTCCTTTTTATTTACTTTTTATGCACAGACTAATTTAAATTGAATGAACTTTTTTTGGAATCATTGAAATTTTTTCAACTTTGATGAACTTTTTTTAAAATATGATGAACTTTTTATTCGAAACCTGGATTTTTTTTTGTTCCACATCAACGAGTTTTTTTTTCAAAACCTATGAACTTTTTTCAGATCTGATGAACTTTTTCCCATATGGACGAACTTTTTTTCAAAACGGGTGAACTTTTTAAAAATCGCTGAACTTTTTTCAAATCCGATGAACTTTTTCCCTAAATGGACAATTTTTTTTCAAAATCGGTGAACTTTTTCCAAATTGAATGAACCTTTTCCAAATTCTATGAACTTTTTTGTCAAATATGTTGAACTTTTTTAGAAATCGATGAACTTTTTGATTCGATGAACTTTCTTCAAAAATCTATGAACTTTTCTCAAATTTGATGAACTTTTTTCCTTTTTTCACAAAGTTTTAAAAATGGTGAACATTTTTCAAGTTTGTGAACTTTTTCTTCAAAATTATGAATGTTTTCAAATTCACATTTTTTATCCAAATAAGTCAAAAAACTAAGTGATAAAGTAGATGGAACTATGTAGTAAATAGCGCGGCCGAATTGTTCTTATATGGTAAGATCTATTACCCATCACATTACTCGCAGTTGGTGTAGTGGTTAGTCGAATCCTGGTTGAACGTAACGACGCGAGTTTGAATCTTGGGGATGTTACGAGATTTTTGCTGTTTTTCATTTATAGGTTCCATGTGATGCGCGGTCGTGGGCCGGCCCATGAGGTGAGGCGTGCGGGCGCTAGCTACCTGTTCGGGCGCTTAAGGCGCCGAACAGGAGCTCCCCCTACCTCTTGCACATATTTTTTGAAGGTTAAAGAAATATGGGGAAAAATTGGCCAGACCCACGATGTAGAGGTGTGGCGAGTGGGCATAATGAATGTGAAATCACTGATCCTAAAAAAAAAGAATGTGAAATCACCAGTTAAGGAGTACTCATTGCAAAAATCACTCCCACCTTCCCAGGTTGCGATAACTGGCGCATGATGCATGTGCGTCACTTGTCGCAACCTGTGAGTTTTCCTTTTTTTAGATTCGTTCATTTAAAATGTTTTATCTCTTAAACCGTGCGTTCAAATCTCGAACCGTTTTCATCGTTGGATTCCTCGCGTCGAGTTCATCAAAAGTAGATACCATGTTAGATAGATTTTGACGAACTTTTTTTCATGAAAAAAACCGGACGAAAAAAACCGAACGAAAAAACTGAACCGGGAGCACATGTTTTCCCTTTCTGAAAGAGGCACACCCGTGCCTCTCATGAAATCACAACTGTGCCTCTCGCGGAAGCAAAACCATGTGTCTCGCGGAAGGGAAAAAAGAAGAGAAAACACGGTTTTTTTTCTTTTCCGAGGAGGCACGGCCGTGCCTCTCACGAAAGCACAACCGTACCTCTTGTGGAAGAAAAACCGTGCCTCTCGCGAAAGAAAAAGATAGAAAACACGTTTTTTCCGTTTCCGAGAGGCACGGCCATGCCTCTCACGAAAGCATAACCATGCCTCTCTCGGATGCAAAACCGTGCCTCTCGCGGAAGGAAAAAGAAAACAGGAAACATTTTTTTTCGTTTTTGAGAGGCACGGCCGTGACTCTCGCGAAAGCAAAACCGTGCCTCTCGCGGAATCAAATCCGTGACTCTCGCGGAAGATAAAAAATAGAAAACACGTTTATTTTTTGGTCCAAAAGTTAAGGAAGATCCGTGAAAAATCGAAACATCGGAAAAATCCGAGAAAAAACCGTTTAAAAAGCTGAAAACGCGTAGGGAAAATGAAAAAAAAGTCCAGAGAGAATGCCCAGAGCGCGACACTTGGTGGGGCGGCTGAGAGCGCGCCAAGTGGCGCAGGCTCTCGAAGGAACACTCGTTAACTAGTTGCTCTCGAATGAATGTGTACGTCTACATGCAGCTCGTTCGTCTCACGTCTCACTCTGGGCATACCATATGATCAAATGATCATACTATGTTTATACGGTTTGTGAGGGGCTGCACGAAAGCAAGACTCTTGGCTAAGAGCCATGATCAACTTTTATATTATTCATAGTCAACGTAGATTCATTAAGGTAACCAAATGCCGTCCCTATATTGCTAGACTGCTAGCACCAACACGGTTAATCAAGCACGAAGGATCCAGTTCGTGTCCCTTTTACTTTACTAGCACATATACCCGTGCGTTGCAACGAAAAAAATGATGTTTTGTGCGTTAGAGCCCCCATCGCTGATACCAAAGGAAAAATGGTATCCCACTCTCACTTTCCTCATATGGCAGCATGCAAGAATATTGCAGTAACCCCATCGTGTGCTCGGTTTCCATCGGAACCTGGAAGAGTCAAATTAAATATTGATGGTTCGGTGGCCAAGGGTACTGCTGGGGTAGGTATGATTCTTCGTGATCATGCAGGGTCTATTATCTTCAGCTCCTGCTGATATCTTTTCACTTGTGAGGATGCTTTAGAAGCAGAAATTTTGGCACTAAAGGAGGGTCTATCCCTTGCACTGCAATGGAGCATCTCACCAATAGATATTGAATCATGTTCTTTGGAAGCCGTTACCATGGTAAAGAGTGATCAGAGCAACATGTCTAAATATTCGTTTTTGATTAGAGAGATCAAAATTAGTATGGGGGAATGTGATACTTGTATTACTCATATTCGTCGCAGTGCTAATAATGCTAGCCATTTCATGGCCAACTTTGGTAGGCTGCAAGGCCGGACTGCTATGTGGCTGAGCTCTGGTCCAGAGGAAGTTCTGAATATTGTTGGACGAGATTGTAATCCTTAAACTTCTTGAGTAATACAAGTGTTATTTCGCAAAAAAAAAAATCAAGCACGAAGGATCCAGTTCGTGTCCCCTTTACTTTACTAGCACATATGCCCGTGCGTTGCAACGGAAAAAATTGATGTTTTTGGCAAGCGTAATGTCCCACAGCATTGGATTCACCATGAAGAACATGCTGTAACACAACATCCTATTACAAAATAAACATAACAAAACACGATGCAATTTAGTCGTGTTATATTTTCTTTGTCGGGCATAATCCTCCACGGATTCCGTTTAAATATAATCCTTCTTTTAGTTATCATGACGTCCTCACCCGTTTTAGTCTGGAATCAAATCTTTTCTTTTCTAATTTGGTAGCCTCAATACATTGAAGCCTATAGATCTTTTCTTTTAATTATCCTACCTTTTTACTTCAAGTCGTTCCTTTAATTACTTCATCTATTTATTAAGACCACAATCTTTTTTAATTATTCCACCAGTTTACCCATAATCCTTTTTTAATTAGCCATATCTGTTTACATATTTTATTTAAGCCCACAATACTTTCTTTAATTAGCTCATTCGCTTAATAGCTCGCCCTAAACACGAGGACTGCCACTCGTATATTTAGAACGAGTTGAGATTAGTGAATATGAATGACACATAAGTCATTGGTTATTACATTGAAGATCCAGACAGAAGGTCCTATGATCAATTCCCACAATGGTGATTTATTTGGACCCAATTATTTTTTGCGGTCTCTATGAAAGACCATAAAAGGCCCATTAACGTACAAGTACCTGACCCAAATCGCTTAGCCTGTGTATGAGCCAATATTACAAAATTTAGCGTGCACTCAAACCAAACAAAACGGACTAAAACCAAACCAAGAATACATATTCCCTTTAATAAAACGGCATTCAAACCAAACAAAACGGACTAAACCAAACCAAGAATACATATTCCCTTTAATAGAGAACTAGCACATATGCCCGTGCGTTGCAACGAAAAAAAATGATGTTTTGTGCAAGCATAATGTCCCGCAATACTGATGTCACTATGAAGAACATGCTGGAATGCAACATCCTTCTACAAAACGAACATAAAAAATACATTGCAATTAGCCGTGTTCATATTTTTTTGCCGGGCATAATCTACCACTGATTCCATTTAAGTACAATCTTTTTTTAATGTCATTTAAGTATAATCCTTTCATTAATTACCATGACGTCCTCACCTGTTTAAGTCGGGAATCAGATAATTCCTTTTCTAATTTAGTAGCCCCAAAACATTGAAGCCTACCGATCCTTCCTTTTAACTTTCCTACATTTTACCTCAAATCCTTCATGTAGAATTTATTAAGACCACAATATTTCTTTTAGTTATTCCACCGGTTCACCCATAATCCTTTCTTTAATTAGTCATATTTATTTAAATATTCTATTTAAGCCCACCATCCTTCCTTTATTAGGTCATTCGCTTAATTAGCTCGCCTGAAACATGATGACTGCCACTCGTATATTTAGAGCAGTTGGGATTAGTAAATGTGAAAGGTACATAAGAGCTAGACAGGAGGTTCTGTGTTCAGTTCCCATAATGTTAATTTATTTTGACCTAGTTATTTTTCACGGTCTCTATGGAAGCCCATAAAAGGCCCATCAACATACAAATACATGGTCCAGATCGCTTAGCGTGTGTAAACCAGATGAAAAGGACTATACCAAACCAAGAATACATATTCCTTTTAATAGTAGGTATAGATATAGATATAGATATAGCTAAAAAACATAGTCCAGATCGCTTAGCGTGTGTAAACCAGATGAGAAGGACTATACCAAACCAAGAATACCTATTTCCTTTAATAATAGGTATAGATATAGATATAGCTAAATAACATAGACCTTGAACTTCAGATTCGTTTGTGCCCTTTGTTTTTAGTACAACCTCGAGGCACACAGAATCTGACATGGATTCTGCTTGCAACAAGAGAACTGCTACACGTACGACTAATTTTGTATGCTATACGTACGACAGTGGTCAGCAGCTGTTCAATCAGTTGGATGGACGTGTGAGACCATGTCGTACGAAAATCGTACACACTGTTCATCATATGCACATCAATTTCGGGAACAATTAATTAAAGCAAATATGCGAAAAAAATCATTTACAGATACGTGGCTATTTATCGTACATGTGTAATATAGCAGCCTGAGATGCTCCAGTTAAGCTACTAAGGACATTCCAACTGCGACAGATAAATTTCCTCCCGCATATGCAGACACGGAGAAGGCCACCATCCACCG
>NC_057801.1:71422713-71439979 GCF_018294505.1 Triticum aestivum
TAATGGGTAATTTTAAATTTAAATCAGTTCGACCCACACAGCGCACCAGATCGCATGCCCAACTACAACCAAAAAGAGAAATATGGTTAGTTTTTGCATGCCTGAATCCAAAAGAAAATCAGTCCAGCGGCCCATGCAATTTTGCCCTACCGGATCTGCAATCCCAACCGTTTGCTCCGCGATCAAGGTGTCGTCGCCGCCGTGTAGACTGCCTCCACCTCGGGGTCTGCCTCCACCGAGTCTTCAAAGTCCGCCGCCACCAACTGATCTCTTTGCCGCTCCAACATCTGGTAGCGGACGGATTGCACGATCATTCTTGCATCGGCATCCAAAGAATCCACATTCAAGGTCAACTTCTTGGCGTCCTCCGCATTGGCGGGGATCTTCACCTTCTTTTCCTCTAGCGTGGTATTCCTCTCTTTGATCATGGTCCTTCTCTCTTTGATCTTGAGCTTCCTGTCCGTTGCCTCCATCAACAATTTGAACCTCTCTGCCATTTTCTCCTACTTGAGGTCCGAGCGCTTCACGCATGCCTCCTCCTTCTTTGACAAGATGTCTTCGAACCTCCACATCAGCTTGGCCGCCACACCTTCTCACTCCGCCCTCTCTTCCACCTCCCACTCCTCCCATAAATTTCTTCTAACCTTCTTCGGCGATTCTTGGGTTGGGTCGGTAGGGTCACAGATTTCATCCTCATTGGCTTAGGCGGCGATCTTGGCTATGAAAATGTTCTACTTTGGTTGTCCATTCAACTTCAACCAACAATGCATGGTGGTGAAGTTTTTTTTCCAACTTCTTGTACATCAAACAAGCACAAGAATGATACAAAACAGTGCATATCTGGCTAGTGATCAACAAGAGTATGCATATCCGGCAACTGAGCAACAAAACTAAGCACATCCGGTTAGTGAGTGATACATCCATTTGGCATCATGTTTATCTACTGTTATTTATGTTGTTTTATTGCATAATAATGCTTTTTGAAGTAATTCTAATGTCTTTTCTCTCATAATATGCAACGTACACACAAAAGGGGAGAATTCTGGCAGCTGGAAATCTGGACTTGAAAAAGCTACGTCAGGCTATCTATTCTGTACAACTCCAAATGAGCTGAAACTTCACGAGGATTTTTTATGGAATAAATGAGAATTTTTGGAGTCAATAAGTATCAGAGGGGGGGGGGGGACCAGGTGGGCACAACCCACCTAGGCGTGCCAGGGAGCCCAGACGTGCCCTGGTGGGTTGTGCTCACCCAGACCCACCTCTAGTGTCCCTCTTCTGGTACATAATTTATTTTGACCTAGAAAAATCAGGAGAGGACTTTTGGGACGAAGCGCCACCATCTCAAGGCGGAAGTTCAGCAGGAGCACTTTTGCCCTCCGGCGGAGCGATTCCGCCGGGGGAACTTCCCTCTCGGAGTGGGAAATCATCGTCATCATCATCACCAACAACTCTCCCATCTTGGGGAGGGTTATCTCCATCAACATCTTCGACAACACAACTCATCTCAAACCCCAGTTCATCTCTTGTGTTCAATCTTTGTACCGGAACTATAGATTGGTGCTTGTGGGTGACTAGTAGTATTGGTTACATCTTGTAGTTGATTACTATATGGTTTATTTGGTGGAAGATTATATGTTCAGATCGATTATGCTATTTAACACCCCTCTGATCTTGAGCATGATTATCATTTGTGAGTAGTTACTTTTGTTCTTGAGGTCACGGGAGAAATCTTGTTGCAAGTAATCATGTGAACTTGATATGTATTCGATATTTTGATGATATGTATGTTGTGATTTCCTTATTGGTGTCATGTGAATATCGACTACATGACACTTCACCATATTTGGACCTAAGGGAAAGCATTGTGGAGCAGTTATTAGATTATGGGTTGCGAGAGTGACAGAAGCTTAAACCCTAGTTTATGTGCTATTCCGTAAGGGACCTATTGGATCCAAAAGTTTAATGCTATGGTTAGAATTTATTCTTAATACTTTTCTCGTATTTGTGAATGCTTGCGAGGGGGTTAATCATGAGTAGGAGGTTTGTTCAAGTAAGAACATCACCTAAGTACCGGTCGACCCACATACCAAATTATCAAAGTAGCGAACATGAATCGAACCAACATGATGAAAGTGACTAGATGAAATTCCCGTGTACCATCAAGAACACTTTGCTTATCATAAGAGACCGTTTTGGCCTGTCCTTTGCGTCAAAAGGATTGGGCTACCTTGCTGCACTTTTGTTACTATCACCATTACTTGCTCGTTACAAATTATCTTGCTATCAAACTACTCTATTACTTACAATTTTAGCACTAGCAGACATTACCTTGCTGAAAACCACTTGTCATTTCCTTCTGCTCCTCGCTGGGTTCGACACTCTTACTTATCGAAAAGGATACAATTGACCCCATATACTTGTCGCTCAACAAGGCTATTTTCTGGCGCCATTGCCGGGAGTGAAGCGCTCTTGGTAAGTGGAAATTGTTAAGGAAAAATTATTATTATTTGCTGAAATTTACTGTTACTTGTTACTATGGAAAACAATCCTTTGAGGGGTTTGTTCGGGGTATCTTCACCTCGAACGGAACCACAATTAGTTGCCCCTCAACCTACTAGACCTACTAAAAATATTGAATATGAAATTCCTTCGGGTATGATAGAACAACTGCTAGCTAATCCTTATGCAGGAGATGGAAACGAATATCCTGATATGCACTTGATATATGTGGATGAAATTTATGGATAGTTCAAGCTTGCAGGTTTACCCGAAGATGAAGCTAAAAAGAAGGTTTTCCCTTTATCTTTGAAGGGCAAGGCATTGACATAGTATAGGCTATGCGATGATATTGGATCTTGGAACTGGAATCGGTTGAAATTGGAATTCCATCAAAAAAATTATCCTATGCATCTAGTTCATCATGATCGGAATTATATATAATTTTTGTCCTCGTGAAGGAGAAAGTATCACTCTAGCTGTGGGGAGGCTTAAGCCAATGTTATATTCATGCACCAATCATGAGCTCTCAAGATAAATTATTATTCAGAATTTTTATGCTCGGCTTTCTCGTAATGATCAATCCATGCCCGATACTTCTTGTACTGGTTCTTTTATGAAGAAGACTATTGAATTCTTGTGGGATCTTTTTGAAAGAATTAAACACAACTCTGAAGATTGGGAACTCGACGAAGGTAAAGAGTCGGGTATTGAACCTAAGTTTGATTGTGTTAAATCTTTTATGAATACCGACGCTTTTCAAAAGTTTAGCACTAAATATGGACTTGACTCTGAGATAGTAGCTTCCTTTTGTGAATCTTTTGCTACTCATGCTGATCTCCCTAAGGAGAAGTGGTTCAAATATCACTCACCAATTAAAGAAGAAATTAAAGAACATGTAAAAGCTAAAGAAGAAACTATCATTTACAATGTTGATCCAGTAGTTCCCACTGCTCATATTGAAAAACCGCCTTTCCCTGTTAGGATGAACGAACATGCTAAACTTTCAACTTTGGTCAACAAAAGTTATATTAGAACACCTAAACCAGCTGAACAAATCAAAGTTGAACCATTGTTGCTATGGTTAAGGATCTCTAAGTCGGTAATATTGATGGGCATGTTGTTTAGTTCTGTGTTGAAGCTGCTAGAATTGCCAAACCCGATGAAAAAGATAAACATAGACAAGTTGTTGGCATGCCTGTTGTCTTAGTTATGATAGGGGATCATTGTTATCATGGTTTATGTGACTTAGGAGCTAGCATGAGTGCTATTCTTTTTTCCTTATATGAAGAAATTATGAATGATATAGCACCCGCTGAAATAGAAGACATAGATGTTACTATTAAGCTTGCTAATAGAGATACTATATCACCAATTGGGATTGTTAGAGATGTTGAAGTCTTGTGTGGGAAAATAAAATACCCCACTGATTTTCTTGTTCTTGGTTCCCCACAAGATGACTTTTGTCCCATTATCTTTGGTAGACATTTCTTGAACACCGTCAATGCTAAAATAGATTGTGAGAAACAAACTGTGGTTGTTAGCTTTGGTGATGAATCTCATGAATTTAATTTTTCGAAGTTTAGTAGAAAACCTCATAAGAAAGATTTGCCTAGTAAGGATCAGATTATTAGTCTTGCTTCTATTGATGTACCTCCTACTGATCCTTTAGAAATATATTTGCTAGACCATGAAAATTATTTGCATATGCGTGAAAGAAATGAAATTGATAGAATCTTGTTCGGACAACAACCTCTGCTTAGACACAATCTGCCTATTGAAACTCTAGGAGGTCCTCCTCCACCAAAAGGTGACCCTGTGTTTGAATTAAAACAATTGCCAAACACTTTGAAATATGCTTATCTTGATGAGTAAAAAAATATATCCTGTTATTATTAGTGCTAATCTTTCAGAATATGAAGAAGAAAGATTATTGAAAGTTCTAAGGAAGCACCAAGCTGCTATTGGATATACTCTTGATGATCTTAAGGGCATTAGTCCCATTCTATGTCAGCACAAGATTAATATGTAACCTGATGCTAAACCCGTTGTTGATCACCAACGTCTGTTAAATCCAAAAATGAAAGAAGTGGTAAGAACGGAAATATTGAAACTTCTGGAAGCAGGTATAATCTATCCTATAGATGATAGTAGATGGGCAAGTCCCATTCATTGTGTCCCTAAGAAGGGAGGTATAACTGTTGTTCCTAATGATAAGAATGAACTTATTCCATAGAGAATTGTCACAGGCTCTAGAATGGTAATTGATTTTAGAAAACTAAACAAAGCAACTATAAAAGATCATTACCCTCTCCCTTTTATTGATCAAATGCTAGAAAGATTATCTAAGCACACACATTTTTGCTTCCTTGATGGATATTCTGGCTTTTCACAAATACGTGTTTCTCAACCTGATCAAGAAAAGACCACTTTTACTTTTCCTTTTGGAACTTATGCTTATAGACGTATGCCTTTTGGTCTACGTAATGCACCTACCACCTTTCAAAGGTGTATGCCTGCTATATTCTCTGATTTTTGTGAAAAGATTGTTGAGGTTTTCATGGATGACTTTTCTGTTTATGGGAAGTCTTTTGATGATTGTTTAAGCAATCTTGATCGAGTTTTGCAGAGATGCGAGCAAACAAATCTTGTCTTGAATTGTGAGAAGTGCCACTTTATGGTTAACGAAGGTATTTTTTTGGGCAATAAAATTTCTGAAAGAGGTATTGAAGTGGACAAAGCCAAGGTTGATGCAATTGAGAAAATGCCATGTCCTAAAGATATCAAAGGTATTCGTAGTTTCCTTGGTCATGCTGGTTTCTATAGGAGATTTATCAAAGACTTTTCTAAAATTTCTAGGCCTCTTACAAATCTTTTGCAAAAGGATATTCCTTTTGTTTTTTATGATGATTGTTTGGAAGCCTTGGGAACACTAAAGAAATCCTTAATTTCCGCACTTGTTGTTCAACCACCTGATTGGAACTTGCCTTTTGAGATTATGTGTGATGCTAGTGATTATGCTGTTGGTGCTGTTCTAGGACAACAAGTTGATAAGAAATTAAAATTTATCCATTATGCTAGTAAAACTCTAGGCAGTGCTCAACGAAATTATGCTACTACTGAAGAAGAATTCTTAGCAGTGGTGTTTGCTTGTGATAAATTTAGATCCTACATTGTTGATTCCAAAGTGACCGTTCACACCGGTCATGCTGCTACAAAATATCTCATGGAAAGGAAAGATGCTAAACCTAGACTCATTAGGTGGGTTCTTCTACTACAAGAATTTTATTTGCACATCACTGATAGAAAAGGAGTAGAGAACCCCATACCTGATAACTTATCTAGGCTTGAAAATATTCTTGATGACCCACAACCTATTAATGATAGCTTTCCTGATGAACAATTAGCTACAATAAATGTTTCTAGTAGTACACCTTGGTATGCTGACTATGCTAATTATATTGTTGCCAAATACATACCATCTAGCTTCACATACCAACAAAAGAAAAAAAATTCTTCTATGATTTAAAACTTTTGGGACGACCCACATGTTTTTAGAGGAGTAGATGGTATTATTAGACGTTGTGTACCTGAGCATGAACATGAACAAATCCTACAGAAATGTCACTCTGAAGATTATGGAGGACATCATGCAAGAGACAGAACCGCTCAAAAGGTATTGCAATCCTGATTTTATTGGCCTACTCTCTTCAAGGTGCTCGTAAGTTCGTCTTATATTGTGATGAATGTCAAAAATACGTAATATCGGTAAGCGTCAGAAATGCATGTGAATTATTCACTTGCTGTTGAACCATTTGATGTTTGGGGATTTGATTTCATGGGACCTTTTCCTTCCTCTAATGGGTATACTCATATTTTCGTTGTTGTTGATTATGTTACTAAGTGGGTAGAAGCTATTCCAACTAGTATTACCGATCACAACACCTCTATTAAAATGCTTAAGGAAGTAATTTTCGCAAGGTTTGGAGTCCTTGATATTTAATGACTGATGGTGTGATGTCGCTTGAAGCTACGTCGGTATTCCCCTAAAGAGGAAGGGATGATGCAGCACAGCGGCGGTAGGTATTTCCCTCAGATATGAAACCAAGGTTATAGAACTAGTGGGAGAACCAAGCAACACAACGTAAACATCCCCTGCACACAAACAACAACACCTCGCAACCCGACGTGTTAAAGGGGTTGTCAATCCCTTTCGGGGTACGACGCCTCAAGATAGGCAAAGGACGTGAGGTAAATTTGTAGTATATTGATAGATCGAACGCCAAATAAAATAAATAAGAATAAATTGCAACAAGGTATTTTTGTATTATTTGCTTTAATAGATCTGAAAATAAATGCAAGAGAAAATAGACCGCAAAGGCAAATATGATGAAAAGAGACCCGGGGGCTGTAGGTTTCACTAGTGTCTTCTCTCGAGAAAAATAGCAAACGGTGGGAAAACAATTACTGTTGGGCAATTGATAGAACTTCAAATAATCATGACAATATCCAGGCAATGATCAATATATAGGCATCACATCCAAGATTAGTAAACCGACTCCTGCCTGCATCTACTACTATTACTCCACACATCGATCGCTATCCAGCATGCATCTAATGTATTAAGTTCATGAGAAAACGGAGTAATGCAATAAGAACGATGACATGATGTAGACGATATCCGTTTATCTATTGCGGCAGATATAGATCTCATCTTGTTATCCTTAGTAGCAACGATACATATGTGTTGGTTCCCTTTCTGTCACTGGGATCAAGCATCGTAAGATCGAACCCACTGCAAAGCACCTCTTCCCATTGCAAGATAAATAGATCAAGTTGGCCAAACAAAACCCAAATATCGGAGAAGAAATATGAGTCTATAAGAAATCATGCATATAAGAGATCAAAGAAACTCAAATAACTTTCATGGATATAAAAAGATATAACTGATCATAAACTCAAAGTTCATCGGATCCAGACAAACACACCGCAAAAAGAGTTACATCATATGGATCTCCAAGAGACCATTGTATTGATAATCAAGAGAGAGAGATAGAGAGAGAGAGAGAGAGAGAGAGGAAGCAATCTAGCTACTAATTACGGACTCGTAGGTCTATAAAGAACTACTCATGCATCATAGGAGAGGCACCAATGGAAGTGGTGAACGCCTCCATGATGATGTCTAGATTGGATCTTGGTGGTTCTGGACTCTGCGGTGGCTAGATCAATATTTCGTCGCCTCCCCTAGGGTTTTTGGAACATTGGGGTATTTATAGAGCAAAGAGGCGGTTCGGTGGGCACCCGAGGTGGGCGCAACCCACTAGGGCACACCTGTGCCTCCTGGCGCGCCCTGGTGGGTTGTACCCTCCTCGGGACTCCGCCCAGGGGCAACTAGGGCCCAACTTCTTCCTTTTGGTCCATAAAAAATCATCATAAAGTTGCATGGCATTTGGACTTCGTCTGATATTGATTTCCTGCGATGTAAAAAACATGCAGAAAACAACAACTAGCACTTGGCACTATGTCAATAGGTTAGTACCAAAAAATGATATGAAATGACTATAAAATGATTGTAAAACATCCAAGAATGATAATATAACAACATGGAACAATAAAAAATTACAGATAAGTTGGAGACGTATCATGGTGGTTCACACTTTATTCATGGTGCATTCCGTAAAATGCTTGCTAAGTATGATGTTAACCATAGAATTGCCTCACCCTATCATCCTCAGTCTAGTGGTCAAGTTGAACTTAGAAATAGAGAAATAAAACTAATCCTACAAAAGCCTGTCAATAGGCCCCGAAAGAATTGGTCTAAGAAACTAGATGATGCACTTTGGGCTTATAGAATAGCATATAAAATTCCTATGGGTATGTCTCCTTATAAAATGGTTTATGGAAAAGCTTGTCATGTGCCTCTTGAGTTAGAACACAAAGCATATTGGGAAATTAAGGAACTCAACGCAGACTAAGGCATAGCCTAGTGGCAGGAAGGGGCTGATGCCTGCCCACCCACCCAAGTTCAAGGCATGGTACTTGCAATTTGGGTTTGTTGCACCAATTATACTGTAGGGAGTTTCTTACAGTCTTTCTGTCAAAAAATAATAATTAAGGAACTCAACTATGATTTCAAACTTGCAGGTGAAAAGAAGTTATTTGATATTAGTTCATTAGATGAATGGAGAACCCAAGCTTATGAAAATGCCAAGTTATTTAAAGAAAAAGTTAAAAGATGGCTTGACAAAAGAATCCAAAAGCGTGAGTTCAAAGTTGGAGAATATGTTCTTTTGTACAACTCTTGTTTCATATTCTTTGCAGGAAAACTCCTCTCCAAATGGGAAGGACCCTACGTTGTCGAGGAGGTTTACCAATCTGGAGCTATCAAAATAAATAATGCCGAAGTCTCTAACACGAAGATTGTTAATGGGAAACGAATAAAACATTATATCTCAGGTACGCCCATTAATGTTGAAAGCAATATTATCCAAACTATGGCACCAGAAGTACACATAAAAGAAACCTTTCGGAACACTCCAGAATCGTGAAAAAGAGGAGGTACGTGATACGGTAAGTAAACAGACTCCGAAAAATCCACAAAAATATTTTTTATCAGTTTTGGAATATTTTTTTTTGGAAAATAAGAAACTATCAGGAAGGTAACCCTGGTGGGCACAAGACACCCGGGCGCGCCTGGCTTGCCAGGCGCACCCAGGTGGGTTGTGCCCACCTCGGGTGCCTTACGAACTCCATTTTTCTTCTATTTTGCTTGTTTTCCAAGAGAAAAAATATTTATATACTTCCTGACCTGTTGACCTCTGTATCGCGGAGAAATCTCCTGTTTTCTTTTCTCGCTGTTTTCTGTCAAATCTGTTGAGCCAGGCATCCTGTCTTCTTCTTCTTCCTGTAACAATGTGGAAGAGGATGCTTGGTTAAGAAAATCGAGTTGAAGAGGGAAGAGCCCGTTTGGAGCAGCCAAGGAGGACAAGAGCAAGGAGGCCACCAGAGACCAAGTGCAGGTGATCGAGCAAGCACTGCCTGTCGAGGAGGAAGAGGAAGATATCCTTAAACCTTACTAGGATCGTTGAAACGGTTTGTGTGCAAAAATAAATATCTCACTCGTGAAAATATTCTACATCAAGAGCACATCACCTTCCTCCGGGGCGTCATCCGTAGATTGGAGAATCTCTTGGTCCTTAAGGACAGGGTCGCCACTACTTCATCACCACCACCTCCTTCTTCATCACCAAAAGAAAATTAAGTATCGGGTATGGGCACTCCCCTTGGCTTTCACCATGTTTGGGGGAGGTGCCCCGGTATCGTATCACCTCCGCTATCTTTTGCCTTTACTTTTCTTAGTTTGATCCTTAGTTATCTTTTGCTTTAGATGAATAAAAGTTTAGTTCGATCCTTTCTTTTCGAAGGTTTGCTTAGTGATTTATCTTTGTAATCGTGTGCGAGATATATAATAAAGTTTAATTTGAGTTTTGCCTCTTTTATTTTCATGTCTCAATAAAAATAAAGGAAATAAATGAAAAAGATCATATGATAATTACACAAGGAAAAGTATAAGTAGTAAATTTTATTGTAGATTGACAAATATAGCATTCGTCAATGATGCAACTCATGAAAGGATTAATAAGGGAAGAGAAGATTCACATGCAAATACACTATCCTGGAAATCTTTTGTGATTGTGAGCACCCATCAAAATATTATATGCCAAAATTTTTGACGTTGGATAAGGAAGACAACGTGATGATTTATGTTTGTTCATATTCACATAGAAGCTATATTGTCATAGATCCTTCAACATGTGGTGTTTTCTCCTCTCTTTGCTAGCCAAAAATTCCGTACTAAGTGGAGATACTACTTGTGCATCCAAAACCCCTTAAACCCAAATCTTGTGTTGAGAGTCCACCATACCTACCTATGGATTGAGTAAGATCCTTCAAATAAGTTGTCATCAGTGCAAAAAGGCAATACAAATTGCTTCTAAAAGTGTTAGATCATTTAGTGTAAGAGAAAATTGAGTGTTGTACGAACTTGTGATGGCGAAGAATAAAAGCGACAGACTGCATAATAAAGGTTGCCATCATAAGGGCAACATAACGTGACGTTCTCTTGCACTAAGGGGTTGAGCATACAAACAACAAGCGCATGGAAACCTCTGATTCCATCTGCAAAGGGCCTATATTTTACTTTTATGTCTTTACTTTCATGTAAGAGTCAGAGTTCTTCTCTCTATTTGCTTTCATTTTCTCCTTTGGCAAGCATCATGTGGTGAGGGAAGATCTAGGCACATATATCCAGTTGAATATGGGTAGCATGAGTTATTATTGTTGACATCACCCTTGAGGTGAATGTGTTGGGAGGCAAAACTATAAGCCCCTATATTTCTATGTGTCCGGTTGAAACGTTTTGCTCATGTGTACGCGGTGAGTGTTAGCAATCATAGAAGACTAAATGATGGTTGAGTATGTGGACTTGCCTAAAGGCTCTGATACGCGACCCTTCCTGAAAAGATGATGAATTGTAGTTGCAAACTTGACTGAGAACATAGTTTGTTGGTTTCCAATAGAGTTTATACTTTATACTTCGATGTTGTGATGAATTGTTAGTTGTTCATGAGAAGTCTATGATAAAAGTCCTATGATAGAAGTTTTATGTTAAAGTTTGTTGTTGCTATAATAAGTTACATGATGCTGCTATGTCCGTATTTTTGTTTTTATCGACACCTCTCTCTCGAAGCTTGCTGGTGTTATAATAAGTTACATGTTTTTTGATTTCGGTTTTCGCTTGAGGACAAGCGAGGTCTAAGCTTGGGGGAGTTGATACATCCATTTTGCATCATGTTTATCTACTGTTATTTATGTTGTTTTATTGCATAATAATGCTTTTTGGAGTAATTCTAATGCCTTTTCTATCATAATATGCAGGGTACACACAAAAGGGGAGAATTCTAGCAGCTGGAAATCTAGACCTGAAAAAGCTACGTCAGGCTACCTATTATGCACAACTCCAAATGAGCTGAAACTTCACGAGGTTTTTTATGCAATAAATGAGAGTTTTTGGAGTCAATAAGTACCAGGGGGGACCCACTAGGTGGGCACAACCCACCTAGGCGCGCCAGGGAGCCCAGACGCGCCCTGATGGGTTGTGCTCACCCAGGCCCACGCCCGGTGCCCCTCTTGTGGTACATAAGTGATTTTGACCTAGAAAAAATCAGGAGAGGACTTTTGGGATGAAGCGCCGCCATCTCGAGGCGAAACTTGGGTAGGAGCACTTTTTCCCTCCGGCGGAGTGGTTCCGTCGGCAGAACTTCCCTCCCGGAGGGGGAAATCATTGTCATCATCATCACCATCAACTCTCCCATCTTGAGGAGGGCTATCTCCATCAACATCTTCAACATCACCAACTCAACTCAAACCCCAGTTCATCTCTTGTGTTCAATCATTGTACCATCAGTATAGATTGGTGCTTGTGGGTGACTAGTAGTGTTGATTACATCTTGTAGTTGATTACTATATGGTTTATTTGGTGGAAGATTATATGTTCAGATCCATTATGCTATTATGAAGGAAATATGCCCTAGAGGCAATAATAAAGTTATTATTTATTTCCTTATTTCATGATAAATGTTTATTATTCATGCTAGAATCGTATTAGCCGGAAACTTAGTACATGTGTGAATACATAGACAAAAACAAAGTGTCCTTAGTATGCCTCTACTTGACTAGCTCGTTGATCAAAGATGGTTATGTTTCCTAACCATAGACATGTGTTGTCATTTGATGAACGTGATCACATCATTAGGAGAATGATGTGATGGACATGACCCATCCGTTAGCTTATCATTATGATCGTTACAGTTTATTGCTAGTGCTTTCTTCATGACTTATACATGTTCCTCAAACTATGAGATTATGCAACTCCCGAATACCGGAGGAACACTTTGTGTGCTACCAAACATCACAACATAAAAGGTGATTATAAATGTGCTCTACAGGTGTCTCCGAAGGTGTTTGTTGGGTTGGCATAGATCGAGATTAGGATTTGTCACTCCATGTTTCGCAGAGGTATCTCTGGGCCCTCTCAGTAATGCTCATCACTATAAGCCTTGGTAGCATTGTGACTAATGAGTTAGTTATGGGATATAGTGTTACAGAACGAGTAAAGAGACTTGCTGGTAACGAGATTGAACTAGGTATGATGATACCGACGATCGAATCTCGGGCAAGTAACATACCGATGACAAAGGAAACAACGTATGTTGTTATGCGGTTTGACCAATAAAGATCTTCGTAGAATATGTAGGAGCCAATATGAGCATCCATGTTCCGCTATTGGTTATTGACCGGAGATGAGTCTGGGTCATGTCTACATAGTTCTCGAACATGTATGGTCCGCACGCTTAACGTTCGATGACGATATATATTATTAGTTATTTTTTTTGATGACCGAAGTTTGTTCGGAGTCCTGGATGAGATCACGGACGTGACGAGGAGTCTCAAAATGGTCGAGACATAAAGATTGATATATTGGACGTCTATATTCGGACATCGGAAGTGTTCCAAAAAGTTTCGGGTAAAACCGAAGTGTCGGAGGGGTTACCTGATACGTATCCAACGTATCTATAATTTTTGATTGTTCCATGCTATTATATTACCTATTTTGGTTGTTTATGGGCTTTACTCTACACTTTTATATCATTTTTGGGACTAACCTACTAACCGGAGGCCCAACCCGAATTGATGTTTTTTTGCCTATTTCAGTGTTTCGAAGGAAAGGAATATCAAACGGAGTCCAAACGGAATGAAACCTTCGGGAGCGATCTTTTTGGAACAAACGCAATCCAGGAGACTTGGAGTGGACGTCAAGAAGCGAACGAGGCGGCCACGAGGGTGCCCGATGCGCCCTAAGGGGGTGGGCACGCCCCCCACCCTCGTGGGCCCCTCGAGCGTCAACTAACATACTTCTTCCTCCTATATATATCTACAGACCGCGAAAACATCCAGGAGCACCACGAGAAATTATTTCCACCACCGCAACCTTATGTGTCCGCGAGATCCCATCTTGGAGCCTTCGCAGGCGCTCCGCCGGAGGGGGAATCAACCATGGAGGACCTCTACATCATCTCCAAGGCCTCTTCGATGAGTTGTGAGTAGTTTACCACAGACCTTCGGGTCCATAGTTATTATCTTGATGGCTTCTTCTCTCTCTTTGAATCTCAATACAAAGTTCTCCTCGATCTTCTTGGAGATCTATTCGATGTAACTCTTTTTGCGGTGTGTTTGTCGAGATCCGATGAATTGTGGGTTGATGATCAAGTTTATCTATGAGAAATATTTGAATCTCCTCTGAATTATTTTATGTGTGATTAAGTTATCTTTGCAAGTCTCTTCGAATTATCGGTTTGGTTTGGCCTACTAGATTGATCTTTCTTGCAATGGGAGAAGTGCTTAGCTTTGGGTTCAATCTTGTGGTGTCCTTTCCTAGTGACAGTAGGGGCAGCAAGGCACGTATTGCATTGTTGCCATCGAGGATAAAAAGATGGGGTTTATATCATACTGCATGAGTTTATCCCTCTACATCATGTCATCTTGCTTAATGCGTTACTCTGTTCTTGTGAACTTAATACTCTAGATGTAGGCAGGAGTCGGTCGATGTGTGGAGTAATAGTAGTAGATGCAGGCAGGAGTCGGTCTAGTTGTCACGGACGTGATGCCTATATACATGATCATGCCTAGATAATCTCATAACTATGCGCTTTTCTATCAATTGCTCAACAGTAATTTGTTCACCCACCGTAATACTTATGCTATCTTGAGAGAAGCCACTAGTGAAACCTATGGCCCCCGGGTCTATCTTTATCATATAAGTTTTCCATCTACTTTTATTTGCATATTTTATTTTCCAATCTATATCATAAAAATACCAAAAATATTTATCTTATCTTATTATCTCTATCAGATCTAACTTTCGCAAGTTACTGTGAAGGGATTGATAACCCCTTTGTCACGTTGGTTGTGAGGTTCTTGTTTGTTTGTGTAGGTGCGTGGGACTTTTGAGGAGCCTCCTACTGGATTGATACCTTGGTTCTCAAAAACTGAGGGAAATACTTACGCTACTTTGCTGCATCACCCTTTCCTCTTCAAGGGAAAAACCAACGCATGCTCAAGACGTAGCAAGAAGGATTTCTGGCTCCGTTGCCGGGGAGGTCTTCGCTCAAGTCAAGACATACCAAGTACCCATCACAAACTCATCTCTCTCGCATTACATTATTTGCCATTTGCCTCTCGTTTTCCTCACCCCCACTTCACCCTTGCCGTTTTATTCGCCCTCTCTTTTCCGTCCGCCTCTGTTTTGCTTGCTCCTTGCATTTTCTGCCGTTATGTCTGAAATTGGGGAGATTATCGTTGATATGGACAATAATAACATCGAAAATTTTGATGCTCCTGCTAAAGAACCCACTATCTTACATACTAAAAAAATTCTGAATCGGTAGTGGTAATATTATTGGGAAAGGGGTTATTCAAGATTTCTTTACTTGTGCCGGTGCTTTACCTTCTATGGGTTGCTCTATTCTTCATAGAACTAGTAGTCTTGCGGATGCTATCGCCATTATTATAGTTGAACTTGAAAGGCAGTTTATGCACATGCACCCTTGCATACAAAGGATTTTCCTAGAATTTTCTAATATTGAGCATTCTTCTGTTAAGCGTGCCGCTACTATCGTTTTGGCACACGAGTTCATATTGATAATGAAAGAGGCCAAAGAAATCTTTGCGCACTATAGGGTGGACGCTGGCCGTCCTCCCATAGAGGCAATCCTCATTGATCAAGAGGAAATAATGCGTTTTCAATCCTTGGACTATGTTGCTTTTAATGAAAACCTTAGAAAAAAGGTTCCGACCAATGTTCTAGTTGATAGAATTTCCGAACTTAATAATGATTCTGCTATTCGAAATAATGAGTTAGGATATTCTCTTGAGTATAGGCTTACGAAGTTCTGCCAAAAGAATGCTTATAATGATGAATTGGTTGTGCAATATGAAGGACAAAAGGAGGAACCCATACCTCCCGAGGTTGATCTTGGGGACTCTTGTCCCATTAAATTTAGCCCTTTTGATTACTTTTGCTTGCCTCAAAGAAAACTTGCTGCTGAACATAGGGAATATGAAATGAGTTTTCGTGATCTATCTTATTATTATGGCAATACTTAAATCTATCCTCGCTTTTATGCCTAGCTAGGGGCGTTAAATGATAGCGCTAGTTGGGAGGCAACCCAATTTTATTATTGTTTCTTGCTTTTTGCTTATGTTTAGTAATAAATATTTCATCTAGCTTCTGTTTAGATGTGTTTTCATGTTTTAATTAGTGTTTGTGCCAAGTAAAACCTATAGGATAACCTATGGTAATAGTTAATTTGATTCTGCTGAAAAACAGATACTTTGTGCTCACGAGAAAAAATTCAATAAATCACAAAAACGTGATTTTGCGTTGATTCTTTTTGCTGTAGATCAATAGAAAAATTTCCTAGGATGTTATATTTTGCTAGGATTTTTAGAGTTCCAGAAGTATTCGAAAGTTACAGATTGCTACAGACTGTTCTGTTCTTGACAGATTCTATTTTCGGTGTGTTGTTTGCTTATTTTGATGCATCTATGGCTAGTATCGGGGGTATGAACCATAGAGAAATTGGAATACAGTAGGTTTAACACCAATATAAATAAATAATGAGTTCATTACAGTAACTTATGTGGTGGTTTTTCTTTCTTGCACTAACGGAGCTTATGAGATTTCCTTTTGAGTTTTGTGTTGTGAAGTTTTCAAGTTTTGGGTAAAAGATTTGATGGACTATGGAATAAGGAGTGGAAAAAGCCTAAGCTTGGGGATGCCCATGTAACCCCAAGATATTCAAGGACAACCAAAATCCTAAGCGTGGGGATGCCCCGAAAGGCATCCCCTCTTTCGTCTTCGTCTATCGGTAACTTTACTTGGAGCTATATTTTTATTCGCCACATGATATGTGTTTTGGTTGGAGCGTCTTGTATGATATGAGTCTTTGCCTTTTAGTTTACCACAATCATCCTTGCTGTACACACCTTTTGAGAGAGACGCACATGATTTGGAATTTATTAGAATACTCTATGTGCTTCACTTATATCTTTTGAGCTAGATAGTTTTGCTCTGTGTGCTTCACTTATATTTTCTAGAGCATGGCGGTGGCTTTATTTTGAAGAAATTGTTGATCTCTCATGATTCACTTATATCATTTTGAGAGTCTTTTAGAACAGCATGGTATTTGATATGGTTATAAATTTGGTCCTAGAATTATGAACATCCAAGTTGGGTATAATAAAAACTATCATAGAAAGTGCATTAAAAACTATGATCAATTTGATACTTGATAATTGTTTTGAGATATAAAGGTGGTAATGTTAAATCATGCTAGTTGGGTAATTATGAAATTGAGAAATACTTGTGTTGAAGTTGGCAAGTCCCGTAGCATGCACGTATGGTAAAAGTTGCGTGACAAATTTGTTGCATGGGGTGCTCTTTTTATTGTCTTCCTTATGAGTGGCGGTCGGGGACGAGCGATGGTCTTTTCCTACCAATCTATCCCTCTAGGGGCATGCGTAGTAATACTTTGCTTCGAGGGCTAATAAACTTTTGCAATAAGTATATGAGTTCTTTATGACTAATGTGAGTCCATGGATATACGCACACTTACCCTTCCACTTTTGCTAGCCTTTATTATGCCGC
>NC_057801.1:71439989-71441267 GCF_018294505.1 Triticum aestivum
CTTTGGACTTTATAAAATAAAAAAGGCCAAAGAAGCCCATAAAAAAAGAGGCCAAAGAAGCCCACCAAATAAAAAAAATAAAAAATAGAAAAAATGAAATGAGAGAAAAGAGAGAAGGGACAATGCTACTATCTCTTTTCCACACTTGTGCTTCGAAGTAGAGCCATGATCTTCATGATAGAGAGTCTCCTATGTTGTCACTTTCATATACTAGTGGGAATTTTTCATTATAGAACTTGGCTTATATATTCCAATAATGGGCTTCCTCAAAACACCCTAGGTCTTCGTTTGCAAGCAAGTTGGATGCACACCCACTTAGTTTCTTTTGTTGAGCTTTCATATATTTATAGCTCTAGTGCATCCGTCGCATGTCAATCCCTACTCACTGACATTGATATCTATTAATGGGCATCTCCATAGCCCGCTGATACGCCTAGTTGATGTGAGACTATCTTCTCCTTTTTTGTCTTCACAACCACCACAATATACCACCATAGTGCTATGTCCATGGCTTGCGCTCATGTATTGCATAAGAGTTGAAAAGGCTGAAGCGTGTTAAAAAGTATGAACCAATTGCTCAGCTTGTCATCGGGGTTGTGCATGATGGGAGTATTTTGTGTAATGAAAATGAAGCATGGCCTAACTATATGATTTTGTAGGGATAAGCTTTCTTTTGCTATGTTATTTTGATAAGACATGATTATTTGTTAGTATGCTTCAAGTATTATTATTTTTATGTTCTGTAAGCTTTTATCTTGAATCATTTGGATCTGAACAATCATGCCACAATAAAGAAAATTACATTGAGAATTATGGTAGGTAGCATTCCACATCAAAAATTCTGTTTTTATCATTTACCTACTCGAGGACGAGCATGAATTAAGCATGGGGATGCTTGATACGTCTCCAACGTATCTATAATTTTTGATTGTTCCATGCTATTATATTACCTGTTTTGGATGTTTATGGGCTTTACTCTACACTTTTATATCATTTTTGGGACTACCCAACTAACCGGAGGCCCAACCCGAATTGCTATTTTTTTGCCTATTTGAGTGTTTCGAAGGAAGGGAATATCAAACGGAGTCCAAACGGAATGAAACCTTCGGGAGCGATCTTTTCGGAACAAACGCAATCCAGGAAACTTGGAGTGGACGTCAAGAAGCGAACAAGGCGGCCACGAGGGTGCCCGGCGCGCCCTAAGGGGGTGGGCACGCCCCCACCCTCGTGGGCCCCTCGAGCGTCAACCGACATACTTCTTCCTCCTATATATATCCA
>NC_057801.1:71441785-71504818 GCF_018294505.1 Triticum aestivum
GGACCCCGAAAACATCCAGGAGCACCACGAGAAATTATTTCCACCGCCACAACCTTCTGTATCCGCGAGATCCCATCTTGGAGCCTTCCCTGGTGCTCCGCCGGAGGGGGAATCGACCACGGAGGTCTCTACATCATCTCCAAGGCCTCTCTGATGAGTTGTGAGTAGTTTACCACAGAACTTCGGGTCCATAGTTATTAGCTAGATGGCTTCTTCTCTCTCTTTGAATCTCAATACAAAGTTCTCCTCGATCTTCTTGGAGATCTATTCGATGTAACTCTTTTTGCAGTGTGTTTGTCGAGATCCGATGAATTGTGGGTTGAGGATCAAGTTTATCTATGAGGAATATTTGAATCTCCTCTGAATTCTTTTATGTGTGATTAAGTTATCTTTGCAAGTCTCTTCGAATTATCAGTTTGGTTTGGCCTACTAGATTGATCTTTCTTGCAATAGGAGAAGTGCTTAGCTTTGGGATCAATCTTGCGGTGTCTTTCCCAGTGATAGCAGGGGCAGCAAGGCACGTACTGTATTGTTGCCATCGAGGATAAAAAGATGGGGTTTATATTATACTGCATGAGTTTATCCCTCTACATCATGTCATCTTGCTTAATGCGTTACTCTGTTCTTATGAACTTAATACTCTAGATGTAGGCAGGAGTCGGTCGATGTGTGGAGTAATAGTAGTAGATGCAGGCAGCAGTCGGTCTACTTGTCACGGATGTGATGCGTATATACATGGTCATGCCTAGATAATCTCATAATTATGCACTTTTCTATCAATTGCTCGACAGTAATTTGTTCACCCACCGTAATACTTATGCTATCTTGAGAGAAGCCACTAGTGAAACCTATGGCCCCTGGGTCTATCTTTTATCATATAAGTTTTCCATCTACTGTTATTTGCATCTTTTATTTTCCAATTACCGTGAAGGGATTGACAACCTCTTTATCGCGTTGGTTGCGAGGTTCTTGTTTGTTTGTGTAGGTGCGTGGGACTTTTGAGGAGCCTCATACTGGATTGATACATTGGTTCTAAAAAACTGAGGGAAATACTTACGCTACTTTGCTGCATCACCCTTTCCTCTTCAAGGGAAAAACCAACGCATGCTCAAGACGTAGCATTACCGGAACCCCCCGGGGAACTAATGGGCCACATTGGGCCTTAGTGGAGAGAAAGAGGGGCGGCCAGGGCAGGCCGTGGCCCCCCTCCCCCTTGGTTCCGAATTGCACTAGGGAAGGGGGGGCCCTTTCCTACTCCCTCTCCCGGGAGGTTGAATCCTACTAGGACTTGGAGTCCTAGTAGGACTCCTCTCTCCCAGGCGCGCCTACAGGGGCTGGCTGGCCTCCCCCTTGCCTCCTTTATATACGGGGGCAGGGGGCACCCTAGAACCCACAAGTTTCTCTCCCAACCGTGTGCGGTGCCCCCCCTCCATAGTTACACACCTCGATCATACCATCGTAGTGATTAGGCAAAGCCCTACGCCGGTAGGATCATCATCACTTTCGCCACGCCGTCGTGCTGACGGAACTCACCCTCATCCTCAACTGGAGCAAGAGCACGAGGGACGTCATCGAGTTGACACTACTAGGGAAAAGCCTATACATAGAATCTTACCAGCAGCGCGCTTTAAAATCAGGCGCTGCTGCTAAGTAGCAGTAGCGCGCGCGGACAAAACTCGTTGCTGAAACAAGTTTATCAGTAGCACGCACACTCAAAGACGCGCTACTACTAAAATTCCCACGACGCCGCCGCGGGGCCAGTTATAGCGGCAGCGCGTTAATACGGGGTCGTAGCAGTAGCGCATTTACGCAATAACCGCTGATGCTAAGTTAACTAGTCGCAATCCAGATCCACAGATCTACACATTCCTCGATCTCCCCCTCAACCCCCCGCGCCGCCGGTCCTCCCCCGTCGCCCCTCCTCCGATCTATGCCACCATCACCTCATCCTCCTCGTTGGACTCGGTACCGGCCTCCTCCTCCGTCCTCCCTCCACTCGCCGCTAGCCG
Organism: Triticum aestivum; assembly: GCF_018294505.1. Classification (NCBI taxonomy): domain Eukaryota; kingdom Viridiplantae; phylum Streptophyta; class Magnoliopsida; order Poales; family Poaceae; genus Triticum; species Triticum aestivum. The sequence continues at coordinate 71,443,795 of NC_057801.1, forward strand.
GCCCCTCCTCGCTCCTCCTTCCTCCTCCGTCCTCCCTCCACTCGCCGCCAGCCGACCCCTCCTCATTCCGCCTTCCTCCTCCTTCATACTCTCTACTCCCTCCTTGAGTCACCCCTCCTTCTCCCTCCTCCCTGCTACATTTTGATTTAGTAGGCTAGTTTATATGCAACATTTTTATTTAGTTGATATGATTCAGTTGATTTAGTAGGCTAGTTGATTTAGTTGATTTAGTAGGCTAGTTGATTTAGTTGATTTAGAACATTGTTTCATTTAGTTGATTTAGTATGCTAATGGATTTAGTATGCTAGTTGATTTAGTATGCACCATTCTATTGTTATTTTTTCTGTACATGGATAGGTAGATGCTTTTGTTTTTTTGTAATAAGTTATTTTTTGGCAAAATGTAGGTGCCAATTTAGATACATTTGCCACTTGTTTTATTAATCAATTATCTTAGGCAATAGGTGCCATCGAAATGCTTTGGTAGGTGGTACCTTGTCATCTAATCATTAATCCTTTGCTCATATTGCTTCAGGAAAATGGCGCCACCACCACCACCACTATGTCGACTATGCAAGTCAAGGTGCTCCAGCAGCCTTGCAACTGGCAAGCTGTTCGGCATCTACTTCCAGCCGAGTTTTCTTCATGCGGCGGTAAGAAATTAGATGAAATGTAACAACTATTTTATTTTTAGTGTTGGCATTACTGCATTGTGTCATTTTGCTTTTCTTACACAGATCGTCCCATGCAATGTGAGGTTGAAATTCAACAAGCTAAAAGGAGACACTGTGACATTTGAGGCTCCTGGGGGGGCCGTACACTATGGAGGTCGAGAAAGGACGCAATATGTCACAGATTGGAGGAGATGGATGGGCCCGTTTCCTCGCCCGCATGCGTCTTACTGGTGGTGAGTTTATCAGCTTCTCCTTCAGAGCAGAAAGACCCAAGCTGGCTGTCATTTATCTCAACCTGGTGGAAGATGATGAAGATGACGAAGATGATGAAGATGACGAAGATGATGAAGATGACGAAGATGATGCAGATGACGAAGATGATGAAGATAATGAGGACCCACTTCATGAAGCCATCGTAGCTCAAAGAATGAGGCTGAGAGAGGACGAGGTGTGCAACCTATGGGACATAATTCCGCCACGTGATGACTTTGTCGGGGTGCCATTCTTGACCCGCCTGACAAGTACCATGGTCGATCAGCATGAAATGGTATGTTATACATACTGATTGTAGTAATTTGATGATATATATATGCTTTATTGTTATACTTACAAATGCAAATTATCCGATCATATGCTTAGTGAATCCGATGAAATGCTTAGTGTAGAGTCCAATGATATGCTTAGTAGAATTCATGATTAATTAGTACAAATGCGTAGTACCGTGTCTTTTGATAGTGTAGAAATCTAGACTTAATGGAAATATATTTGCAAGAGTATGTTTTAGGCTATTTATTAATTGATATGTTTTTCTTATTCAGAAATTGCCAAAGAACCTATCTGTGAGTTGTGGTATCGAGCCTGATGAAGAAGGCTCAGCTGGACTACGCCTTACCGTAAGGGGCTTCGTCACCACCTGTACTTACCGCATGGACACAGACGGTCGCACACACTTAAACTCGGTTGGGTGGAAGAGATTCCTCGTTGGCAAGAATCTTCGTGTTGGACAGGCCATCCTAATTACTATCAGGAACACCCACCGCCCAGGCTTGAGGATGATGATCGTCGTCGATATCATCTAGAACTACATATGTGTGGCTATATCATCTAGAACTACATATGGTGATCGTCATCGATATCATGTAGAACTACATATGATGATCGTCGTCGATATCATCTAGAACTAAATATGATGATCGTAGTCGATGTCACCTTGTACTGCTTGAGGATGCATGTTGAGTATATATGAAATTGTAATCTAGTACTTCCTCGGTTCCAAATTACTCGTCGTGGTTTTAGTTCAAATTTGAACTAAAACCACGACGGGTAATTTGGAACCGAGGGAGTACTACCTAGTACCTATAATGCTTTATGAAATTGATATCTAGTAGAACTAGTATATGAAAATTGCAGTTTACTGAAGCCGGAATGGGGAAATGGTGGAAGATATAATAGTAGCACGGGAGCAGGAAATCGCTACAGCTAACTAATAGTAGCGCGTTCGGGAAATGCGCTGCTGATATAGTCAATAGTAGTAGCGCGGGTACACACAACGCTACTACTAACGGTTAGCTGTAGCGCCTTATTCATAGCGCGCGTGCCCGCGCTGCTAATAGCCTCAAAACCCGCGCTACTACTAGGGTTTTCCCTAGTAGTGTGAACGCGGAGGTGCCGTACGTTCGGTACTTGATCGGTTGTATCATGAAGAAGTTTGACTCCATCAACCGCGTTATTGAAATGCTTCCGCTTTCGGTCTACAAGGTGCATGGACACACTCTCCCCTCTCGTTGCTATGCATCACCTAGATAGATCTTACATGATCGTAGGATTTTTTTTTGAAATTACCGCGTTCCCCAACAGTGGTATTAGAGCCAGGTCTATGTGTAGATGTTATATGCACGAGTAAAACACAAAGAGTTGTGGGCGATAATAGTCATACTGCTTACCACCAACGTCTTACTTTGATTCGGCGGTATTGTTGGATGAAGCGGCCCGGACCGACATTACATGACCGTGTTCATGAGACTGGTTCTACCGACGTGCTTTTGCACATAGGTGGCTGGCGGGTGTTTGTTTCTCCAACTTTAGTTGAATCGAATTTGACTACGGTTGGTCCTTGTTTAAGGTAAAAACAACACACTTGACGAAAAAATCGTTGTGGTTTTTATGCGTAGGTAAGAATGGTTCTTGCTAGAAGCCCTTAGCAGCCACGTAAAACTTGCAACAACAAAGTAGAAGGCGTCTAACTTGTTTTTGCAGGGCTTGTTGTGATGTGGTATGGTCAATGCATGATGTGATATAAATTGTTGTATGAGATGATCATGTTTTGTAACAAAGTTACGGCAACTGGCAGGAGCCATATGCTTGTCGCTTTATTGTATGCAATGCAATCACCATGTAATTGTTTTTCTTTATCAGTAAGCGGCAACGATAGTCGTAGTAACAATAGTTGGCGAGACAACAACGATGCTACGATGGAGATCAAGGTGTCACGCCGGTGATGATGGAGATCATGACGATGCTTCGGTGATGGAGATCATAAGCACAAGATGATGATGGCCATATCATGTCACATATTTTGATTGCATGTGATGTTTATCTTTTATGCATCTTATTTTTCTTAGTATGTCGGTTGCATTATAGGATGATCCCTTACTAAATTTCAAGGTATAAGTGTTCTCCCTGAGTACTCACCGTTGCTACATTTCGTCGTGCCGAGACACCACATGATGATCGGGTGTGATAAGCTGTACGTTCACATACAACGGGTGAAAGCTAGTTTTGCACACGCAGAATACTCGGCTTAAACTTGGTGAGCCCAACATAGGCAGATATGGCCTCGGAACACTGTGACCGAAAGGTCGAACATGAATCATATAGTAGATATGATCAACATAGTGATGTTCACCATTGAAAACTACTCCATCTCACGTGATGATCGGACATGGTTTAGTTGATTTGGATCACATGATCATTTAGATGACTAGAGGGAGGTCTATCTAAGTGGGAGTTCTTAAGTAATATGATTAATTGAACTTTAGTTTATCATGAACTTAGTCCTGATAGTTATTTTGCAGGTCTATGTTATTGTAGATCAATGGCCCGTGCTACCGTTCCTTTGAATTTTAATACGTTCCTAGAGAAAGCTAAGTTGAAAGATAATGGCAGCAACCACACGGTCTGGGTCCGTAACTTGAGGATTATCCTCATTGCTGCACAGAAGAATTACATCCTGGAAGCACCGTTAGGTGTACCACCCGCGCCAGCAACTTCAGACATTGTGAATGCCTGGCAGACGCGTGTTGATGACTACTCTATAGTTCAGCGTGCCATGCTCTACGGCTTAGAATCGTGACTTCAAAGACGTTTTGAACATGATGGAGCATATGGGATGTTCCAAGAGTTGAAGTTAATATTTCTAGCAAATGCCCGAGTTGAGAGATATGAAGTATCCAACAAGTTCTACAGCTGCAAAATGGAGGAGAATAGTTCTGGCAGTGAACACATGCTCAAAATGTCTGGGTACCATAACCACTTGACTCAGCTGGGAGTTAATGTTCCTGATGATAGTGTCATTGACAGAGTTCTTCAATCACTGCCACCAAGCTATAAAGGCTTTGTGATGAACTATAATATGCAAGGGATGAACAAGACTATTCCCGAGCTCTTCGCAATGCTAAAAGCTGCGAGGTAGAAATCAAGAAGGAGCATCAAGTGTTGATGGTCAACAAGACCACTAGTTTCAAGAAAAAGGGCAAAGGGAAGAAAGGGAACTTCAAGAAGAACGGAAAGAAAGTTATTGCTCAAGAGAAGAAACCCAGGTTTGGACCTAAGCCTGAAACCGAGTGCTTCTACTGCAAAGGGACTAGTCACTGGAAGCGAAACTGCCCCAAGTATTTGGTGGATAAGAAGGACGGCAAAGTGAAAGGTATATTTGATATACATGTTATTGATGTGTACCTTACTAATGCTCGTAGTAGCGCCTGGGTATTTTATACTGGTTCTGTTGCTCATATTTGCAACTCGAAACAGGGGCTATAGATTAAATGAAGACTGGCTAAGGACGAGGTGATGATGCATGTGGGAAATGGTTCCAAGGTCGACGTGATCACCGTCGGCACGCTGCCTCTACATCTACCCCCGGGATTAGTTTTAGACCTAAATAATTGTTATTTGGTGCCAGCGTTGAGCATGAACATTATATCTGGATCTTGTTTGATGCGAGATGGTTATTCATTTAAATCAGAGAATAATGGCTGTTCTATTTGTATGAGTAATATCTTTTATGGTCACGCACCCTTGCTGAATGGTCTATTTTTGTTGAATCTTGATCGTGATGATACACATGTTCACAATATTGAAGCCAAAAGATGCAAATTTGGTAATGATAGTGCAACTTATTTGTGGCACTGCCGTTTGGGTCATATCGGTGTAAAGCGCATGAAGAAACTCCATGCTGGTGGACTTTTGGAATCACTTGATTATGAATCACTTGGTGGTTGCGAACCGTGCCTCATGGGCAAGATGACTAAAACTCCGTTCTCCGAAACAATGGAACGAGCTACTGACTTATTGGAAATAATACATACCGATGTATGCGGTCCAATGAGTGTTGAGGCTCATGGCGGGTATCGTTATTTTCTTATCTTCACAGATGATTTGAGCATATATGGTTATATCTACTTAATGAAGCATAAGTCTGAAACATTTGAAAAGTTCAAAGAATTTCAGAGTGAAGTGGAAAAATCATCGTAACAAGAAAATAAAGTTTCTACGATCTGATCATGGAGGTGAATATTTGAGTTATGAGTTTGGTCTTCATTTGAAACAATGTGGAATAGTTTCACAACTTACGCCACCTGGAGCACCACAGCGAAATGGTGTGTCCGAACATCGTAACCGTACTTTATTGGATATGGTGCGATCTATGATGTCTCTTACTGATTTACCGCTATCGTTTTGGGGTTATGCTTTGGAGACGGCTGCATTCACTTTAAATAGGGCACCATCAAAATCCGTTGCGACGACGCCTTATGAACTATGGTTTGGAAAGAAACCAAAGTTGTCGTTTCTTAAAGTTTGGGGCTGTGATGCTTATGCGAAAAAGCTTCAACCTGATAAGCTCAAACCCAAATCGGAAAAGTGCGTCTTCATAGGATACCCAAAGGAAACTGTTGGTACACCTTCTATCACAGATCCGAAGGCAAGATCTTTGTTGCTAAAAATGTATCCTTTCTAGAGAAGGAGTTTCTCTCGAAATAAGTGAGTGTGAGGAAAGTAGAACTTGATGAGGTAATTGTACCTTCTCCCTTATTGGAAACTAGTTCATCACAGAAATCAGTTCCAGTGATTCCTACACCAATTAGTGAGGAAGCTAATGATGATGATCATGAAACTCCAGATCAAGTTACTACCGAACCTCGTAGGTCTTCCAGAGTGAGATCTGCACCAGAGTGGTTCAGTCATCCTATTCTGGAAGTCATGTTACTAGACCATGGTGAACCTACGAACTATGAGGAAGCGATGATGAGCCCAGATTCTGTGAAATGGCTTGAGGCCATGAAATCTGAGATGAGATCCGTGTATGAGAACAAAGTGTGGACTTTGGTGGACTTGCCCGATGATCGACAAGCCATAGAAAATAAATGGATCTTCAAGAAGAAGACCGACGCTGATGATAATGTTACTGTCTACAAAGCTCGACTTGTTGCGAAAGGTTTTCGACAAGTTCAAGGAGTTGACTACGATGAGACTTTCTCACCCATAGTGATGCTTAAGTCTGTCCGAATCATGTTAGCAATTGCCGCATTTTATGATTATGAAATTTGGCAGATGGATGTCAAAACTGCATTCCTAAATGGATTTCTGGAAGAAGAGTTGTATATGATGCAACCAGAAGGTTTTGTCGATCCAAAGGGTGCTAACAAAGTGTGCAAGCTCCAGCGATCCATTTATGGACGGGTGCAAGCCTCTCGGAGTTGGAATAAACATTTTGATAGTGTGATCAAAGCATATGGTTTTATACAGACTTTTGGAGAAGCCTGTATTTACAAGAAAGTGAGTGGGAGCTCTTTAGCATTTCTAATATTATATGTGGATGACATATTGTTGATTGGAAATGATATAGAATTTCTGGATAGCATAAAGGGATACCTGAATAAGAGTTTTTCCATGAAAGACCTCGGAGAAGCTGCTTACATATTGGGCATCAAGATCTATAAAGATAGATCAAGACGCTTAATTGGACTTTCACAAAGCACATACCTTGATAAAGTTTTGAAGAAGTTCAAAATGGATCAGTCAAGAAAGGGTTCTTGCATGTGTTACAAGGTGTGAAGTTGAGTCAGACTCAATGCCTGACCAATGTAGAAGATAGAGAGAAAATGGAAGTCATTCCCTATGCTTCAGCCATAGGTTTTATCATGTATGCAACAATGTGTACTAGACCTGATGTGTGCCTTGATATAAGCATAGCAGGGAGGTACCAAAGTAATCCCGGAGTGGAGCACTGGACAATGGTCAAGAACATCCTGAAATACCTGAAAAGGACTAAGGATATGTTTCTCATTTATGGAGGTGAAAAAGAGCTCGTTGTAAACGGTTACGTCGATGCAAGCTTTGACACCGATTCAGATGACTCTAAATCGCAATCCGGATACAAATTTTTATTGAATGGAGGAGCTGTCAGTTGGTGTAGTTCCAAGCATAGCGTCTCGACGGGATCTACGTGTGAAGCGGAGTACATTGTTGCTTCAGAAGCAGCAACTGAAGCAGTATGGATGAAGGAGTTCATATCCAATCTAGGTGTCATACCTAGTGCATCGGGTCGAATGATAATCTTTTGTGACAATACTGGTGCAATTGCCTTGGCAAAGGAATCCAGATTTCACAAGAGAACCAAGCACATCATGAGATGCTTCAATTCCATCCGTCATCAAGTGTCGGAGGGGAACATAGAGAATTGCAAGATACATACAGATCTGAATGTTGCAGACCCGTTGACTAAGCCTCTTCCACGAGCAAAACATGATCAACACCAAAGCTCCATGGGTGTTAGAATCATTACTATGTAATCTAGATTATTGACTCTAGTGCAAGTGGGATACTAAAGGAAATATGCCCTAGAGGCAATAATAAAGTTATTATTTATTTTCTTATTTCATGATAAATGTTTATTATTCATGCTAGAATTGTATTAACCGGAAACTTAGTACATGTGTGAATACATCAAAAAAACAAAGTGTCCTTAGTATGCCTCTACTTGACTAGCTCGTTGATCAAATATGGTTATGTTTCCTAACCATAGACATTTGTTGTCATTTGATGAAGGGATCACATCATTAGGAGAATGATGTGATGGACATGACCCATCCGTTAGCTTAGCATTATGATCGTTACAGTTTCATTGCTACTGCTTTCTTCATGACTTATACATGTTCCTCAGACTATGAGATTATGCAACTCCCGAATATCGGAGGAACACTTTGTGTGCTACCAAACATCACAACATAAAAGGGTGATTATAAAGGTGCTCTACAGGTGTCTCCTAAGGTGTTTTTTAGGTTGGCATAGATCGAGATTAGGTTTTGTCACTCCGTGTTTCGGAGAGGTATCTCTGGGCCCTCTCGGTAATGCTCATCACTATAAACCTTGGTAGCATTGTGACTAATGAGTTAGTTATGGGATATAGTGTTCCAGAACGAGTAAAGAGACTTGCTAGTAACAAGACTGAACTAGGTATGATGATACCGACGATCGAATCTCGGGCAAGTAACATACCGATGACAAAGGAAACAACGTATGTTGTTATGCGGTTTGACCAATAAAGATCGAGCCAATATGAGCATCCATGTTCCGCTATTGGTTATTGACCGGAGATGAGTCTGGGTCATGTCTACATAGTTCTCGAACATGTATGGTCCGCACGCTTAACATTCGATGACGATATATATTATTAGTTATTTTTTTGATGACCGAAGTTTGTTCAGAGTCCTGGATGAGATCACGGACGTGACGAGGAGTCTCAAAATGGTCGAGACATAAAGATTGATATATTGGACGTCTATATTCGGACATCGGAAGTGTTCCGAAAAGTTTCGGGTAAAACCGAAGTGCCGGAGGGGTTACCTGATACGTATCCAACGTATCTATAATTTTTGATTGTTCCATGCTATTATATTACCTGTTTTGGTTGTTTATGGGCTTTACTCTACACTTTTATATCATTTTTGGGACTAACCTACTAACCGGAGGCCCAACCCGAATTGATGTTTTTTTGCCTATTTCAGTGTTTCGAAGGAAATGAATATCAAACGGAGTCCAAACGGAATGAAACCTTCGGGAGCGATCTTTTTGGAACAAACGCAATCCAGGAGACTTAGAGTGGACGTCAACAAGCGAATGAGGCGGCCACGAGGGTGCCCGACGCGCCCTAAGGGGGTGGGCACGCCCCCACCCTCGTGGGCCCCTCGAGCGTCAACTAACATACTTCTTCCTCCTATATATATCTACAGACCCCGAAAACATCCAGGAGCACCACGAGAAATTATTTCCACCACCGCAACCTTATGTGTCCGCGAGATCCCTTCTTGGAGCCTTCGCAGGCGCTCCGCCGGAGGGGGAATCGACCATGGAGGACCTCTACATCATCTCCAAGGCCTCTTCGATGAGTTGTGAGTAGTTTACCACAGACCTTCGGGTCCATAGTTATTAGCTTGATGGCTTCTTCTCTCTCTTTGAATCTCAATACAAAGTTCTCCTCGATCTTCTTGGAGATCTATTCGATGTAACTCTTTTTGCGGTGTGTTTGTCGAGATCCGATGAATTGTGGGTTGATGATCAAGTTTATCTATGAGAAATATTTGAATCTCCTCTGAATTATTTTATGTGTGATAAAGTTATCTTTGCAAGTCTCTTCGAATTATCAGTTTGGTTTGGCCTACTAGATTGATCTTTCTTGCAATTGGAGAAGTGCTTAGCTTTGGGTTCAATCTCGCGGTGTCCTTTCCTGGTGACAGTAGGGGCAGCAAGGCACGTATTGCATTGTTGCCATCGAGGATAAAAAGATGGGGTTTATATCATACTGCATGAGTTTATCCCTCTACATCATGTCATCTTGCTTAATGCGTTACTCTGTTCTTGTGAACTTAATACTCTAGACGTAGGCAGGAGTCGGTCGATGTGTGGAGTAATAGTAGTAGATGCAGGCAGGAGTCGGTCTAGTTGTCACAGACGTGATGCCTATATACATGATCATGCCTAGATAATCTCATAACTATGCGCTTTTCTATCAATTGCTCAACAGTAATTTGTTCACCCACCGTAATACTTATGCTATCTTGAGAGAAGCCACTAGTGAAACATATGGCCCCCAGGTCTATCTTTATCATATAAGTTTTCCATCTACTTTTATTTGCATATTTTATTTTCCAATTTATATCATAAAAATACCAAAAATATTTATCTTATCTTATTATCTCTATCAGATCTAACTTTCGCAAGTTACCGTGAAGGGATTGACAACCCCTTTGTCACATTGGTTGTGAGGTTCTTGTTTGTTTGTGTAGGTGCGTGGGACTTTTGAGGAGCCTCCTATTGGATTGATACCTTGGTTCTCAAAAACTGAGGGAAATACTTACGCTACTTTGCTGCATCACCCTTTCCTCTTCAAGGGAAAAACCAACGCATGCTCAAGACGTAGCAAGAAGGATTTCTGGCGCCGTTGCCGGGGAGATCTTCGCTCAAGTCAAGACATAGCAAGTACCCATCACAAACTCATCTCTCTCGCGTTACATTATTTACCATTTGCCTCTCGTTTTCCTCTCCCCCACTTCACCCTTGCCGTTTTATTCGCCCTCTCTTTTCCGTCCGCCTCTTTTTTTCTTGCTCCTCGCATTTTCTGCCGTTATGTCTGAAATTGGGGAGATTATCGTTGATATGGACAATAATAACATGGAAAATTTTGATGCTCCTGCTAAAGAACCCACTATCTTACATACTAAAAAAATTCTGAATCGGTAGTGGTAATATTATTGGGAAAGGGGTTATTCAAGATTTCTTTACTTGTGCCGGTGCTTTACCTTCTATGGGTTGCTCTATTCTTCATAGAACTAGTAGTATTGCGGATGCTATCGCCATGATTATTAGTTGAACTTGAAAGGCAGTTTATGCACATGCACCCTTGCATACAAAGGATTTTCCTAGAATTTTCTAATATTGAGCATTCTTCTGTTAAGCGCGCCGCTACTATCTTTTTGGCACACGAGTTCATATTTATAATGAAAGAGGCCAAAGAAATCTTTGCGCACTATAGGGTGGACGCTGGCCGTCCTCCCATAGAGGCAATCCTCTTTGATCAAGAGGAAATAATGCGTTTTCAATCCTTGGACTATGTTGCTTTTAATGAAAACCTTAGAAAAAAGGTTCCGACCAATGTTCTAGTTAATAGAATTTCCGAACTTAATAATGATTCTGCTATTCGAAATAATGAGTTAGGATATTCTCTTGAGTATAGGCTTACGAAGTTCTGCCAAAAGAATGCTTATAATGATGAATTGGTTGTGCAATATGAAGGACAAAAGGAGGAACCCATACCTCCCGAGGTTGATCTTGGGGAATCTTGTCCCATTAAATTTAGCCCTTTTGATTACTTTTGCTTGCCTCAAAGAAAAGTTGCTGCTGAACATAGGGAATATGAAATGAGTTTTCGTGATCTATCTTATTATTATGGCAATACTTAAATCTATCCTCGCTTTTATGCCTAGCTAGGGGCGTTAAACGATAGCGCTAGTTGGGAGGCAACCCAATATTATTATTGTTTCTTGCTTTTTGCTTATGTTTAGTAATAAATATTTCATCTAGCTTCTGTTTAGATGTGTTTTCATGTTTTAATTAGTGTTTGTGCCAAGTAAAACCTATAGGATAACCTATGGTAATAGTTAATTTGATTCTGCTGAAAAACAGATACTTTGTGCTCACGAGAAAAAAATCAATAAATCACAAAAACGTGATTTTGCGTTGATTCTTTTTGCTGTAGATCAATAGAAAAATTTCCTAGGATGTTATATTTTGCTAGGATTTTTAGAGTTCCAGAAGTATTCGAAAGTTACAGATTGCTACAGACTGTTCTGTTCTTGACAGATTCTATTTTCGGTGTGTTGTTTGCTTATTTTGATGCATCTATGGCTAGTATCGGGGGTATGAACCATAGAGAAATTGGAATACAGTAGGTTTAACACCAATATAAATAAATAATGAGTTCATTACAGTAACTTATGTGGTGGTTTTTCTTTCTTGCACTAACGGAGCTTATGAGATTTCCTTTTGAGTTTTGTGTTGTGAAGTTTTCAAGTTTTGGGTAAAAGATTTGATGGACTATGGAATAAGGAGTGGAAAAAGCCTAAGCTTGGGGATGCCCATGTAACCCCAAGATATTCAAGGACAACCAAAATCCTAAGCTTGGGGATGCCCCGAAAGGCATCCCCTCTTTCGTCTTCGTCTATCGGTAACTTTACTTGGAGCTATATTTTTATTCGCCACATGATATGTGTTTTGGTTGGAGCGTCTTGTATGATATGAGTCTTTGCCTTTTAGTTTACCACAATCATCCTTGTTGTACACACCTTTTGAGAGAGACGCACATGATTTGGAATTTATTAGAATACTCTATGTGCTTCACTTATATCTTTTGAGCTAGATAGTTTTGCTCTGTGTGCTTCACTTATATTTTCTAGAGCATGGCGGTGGCTTTATTTTGAAGAAATTGTTGATCTCTCATGATTCACTTATATCATTTTGAGAGTCTTTTAGAACAGCATGGTATTTGATATGGTTATAAATTTGGTCCTAGAATTATGAACATCCAAGTTGGGTATAATAAAAACTATCATAGAAAGTGCATTAAAAACTATGATCAATTTGATACTTGATAATTGTTTTGAGATATAAAGGTGGTAATGTTAAATCATGCTAGTTGGGTAATTATGAAATTGAGAAATACTTGTGTTGAAGTTGGCAAGTCCCGTAGCATGCACGTATGGTAAAAGTTGCGTGACAAATTTGTTGCATGGGGTGCTCTTTTTATTGTCTTCCTTATGAGTGGCGGTCGGGGACGAGCGATGGTCTTTTCCTACCAATCTATCCCTCTAGGGGCATGCGTAGTAATACTTTGCTTCGAGGGCTAATAAACTTTTGCAATAAGTATATGAGTTCTTTATGACTAATGTGAGTCCATGGATATACGCACACTTACCCTTCCACTTTTGCTAGCCTTTATTATGCCGCACAACCTTCGCTGGTATCATGCACCCATTATTTACCTTCCTCAAAACAGCCACCATATCTATCTATTATGGCATTTCCATAGCCATTCCGAGATATATTGCCATGCAATTTTCCACCGTTCCGTTTATTATGACACGCTCCATCATTGTCATATTGCTCTTTGCATGATCATGTAGTTGACATTGTATTTGTGGCCAGGCCACCTTCATAAATTTTTCATACATGTCACTCTTGATTCATTGCATATCTTGGTACACCGCCGGAGGCATTCACATAGAGTCATACTTTGTTTTTAAGTATTGAGTTGTAATTCTTGAGTTGTAAATCAATAAAAGTGTGATGATCTTAATTATTAGAGCATTGTCCCAAGTGAGGAAAGGATGATGAAGACTATGATTCCCCCACAAGTCGGGATGAGACTTTGGACTTTATAAAATAAAAAAGGCCAAAGAAGCCCATAAAAAAAGAGGCCAAAGAAGCCCACCAAATAAAAAAAATAAAAAATAGAAAAAATGAAATGAGAGAAAAGAGATAAGGGACAATGCTACTATCTCTTTTCCACACTTGTGCTTCAAAGTAGAGCCATGATCTTCATGATAGAGAGTCTCCTATGTTGTCACTTTCATATACTAGTGGGAATTTTTCATTATAGAACTTGGCTTATATATTCCAATAATGGGCTTCCTCAAAACACCCTAGGTCTTCGTTTGCAAGCAAGTTGGATGCACACCCACTTAGTTTCTTTTGTTGAGCTTTCATATATTTATAGCTCTAGTGCATCCATCGCATGTCAATCCCTACTCACTGACATTGATATCTATTAATGGGCATCTCCATAGCCCGCTGATACGCCTAGTTGATGTGAGACTATCTTCTCCTTTTTTGTCTTCACAACCACCACAATATACCACCATAGTGCTATGTCCATGGCTTGCGCTCATGTATTGCATAAGAGTTGAAAAGGCTGAAGCGTGTTAAAAAGTATGAACCAATTGCTCAGCTTGTCATCGGGGTTGTGCATGATGGGAGTATTTTGTGTAATGAAAATGAAGCATGGCCTAACTATATGATTTTGTAGGGATAAGCTTTCTTTTGCTATGTTATTTTGATAAGACATGATTATTTGTTAGTATGTTTCAAGTATTATTATTTTTATGTTCTGTAAGCTTTTATCTTGAATCATTTGGATCTGAACAATCATGCCACAATAAAGAAAATTACATTGAGAATTATGGTAGGTAGCATTCCACATCAAAAATTCTGTTTTTATCATTTACCTACTCGAGGACGAGCATGAATTAAGCATGGGGATGCTTGATACGTCTCCAACGTATCTATAATTTTTGATTGTTCCATGCTATTATATTACCTGTTTTGGATGTTTATGGGCTTTACTCTACACTTTTATATCATTTTTGGGACTACCCAACTAACCGGAGGCCCAACCCGAATTGCTATTTTTTTGCCTATTTGAGTGTTTCGAAGGAAGGGAATATCAAACGGAGTCCAAACGGAATGAAACCTTCGGGAGCGATCTTTTCGGAACAAACGCAATCCAGGAAACTTGGAGTGGACGTCAAGAAGCGAACAAGGCGGCCACGAGGGTGCCCGGCGCGCCCTAAGGGGGTGGGCACGCCCCCACCCTCGTGGGCCCCTCGAGCGTCAACCGACATACTTCTTCCTCCTATATATATCCACGGACCCCGAAAACATCCAGGAGCACCACGAGAAATTATTTCCACCGCCACAACCTTCTGTATCCGCGAGATCCCATCTTGGAGCCTTCCCTGGTGCTCCGCCGGAGGGGGAATCGACCACGGAGGTCTCTACATCATCTCCAAGGCCTCTCTGATGAGTTGTGAGTAGTTTACCACAGAACTTCGGGTCCATAGTTATTAGCTAGATGGCTTCTTCTCTCTCTTTGAATCTCAATACAAAGTTCTCCTCGATCTTCTTGGAGATCTATTCGATGTAACTCTTTTTGCAGTGTGTTTGTCGAGATCCGATGAATTGTGGGTTGAGGATCAAGTTTATCTATGAGGAATATTTGAATCTCCTCTGAATTCTTTTATGTGTGATTAAGTTATCTTTGCAAGTCTCTTCGAATTATCAGTTTGGTTTGGCCTACTAGATTGATCTTTCTTGCAATAGGAGAAGTGCTTAGCTTTGGGATCAATCTTGCGGTGTCTTTCCCAGTGATAGCAGGGGCAGCAAGGCACGTACTGTATTGTTGCCATCGAGGATAAAAAGATGGGGTTTATATTATACTGCATGAGTTTATCCCTCTACATCATGTCATCTTGCTTAATGCGTTACTCTGTTCTTATGAACTTAATACTCTAGATGTTGGCAGGAGTCGGTCGATGTGTGGAGTAATAGTAGTAGATGCAGGCAGCAGTCGATCTACTTGTCACGGATGTGATGCGTATATACATGGTCATGCCTAGATAATCTCATAATTATGCACTTTTCTATCAATTGCTCGACAGTAATTTGTTCACCCACCGTAATACTTATGCTATCTTGAGAGAAGCCACTAGTGAAACCTATGGCCCCTGGGTCTATCTTTTATCATATAAGTTTTCCATCTACTGTTATTTTCATCTTTTATTTTCCAATTACCGTGAAGGGATTGACAACCTCTTTATCGCGTTGGTTGCGAGGTTCTTGTTTGTTTGTGTAGGTGCGTGGGACTTTTGAGGAGCCTCCTACTGGATTGATACATTGGTTCTAAAAAACTGAGGGAAATACTTACGCTACTTTGCTGCATCACCCTTTCCTCTTCAAGGGAAAAACCAACGCATGCTCAAGACGTAGCATTACCGGAACCCCCTGGGGAACTAATGGGCCACATTGGGCCTTAGTGGAGAGAAAGAGGGGCGGCCAGGGCAGGCCGTGGCCCCCCTCCCCCTTGGTTCCGAATTGCACTAGGGAAGGGGGGGCCCTTTCCTACTCCCTCTCCCGGGAGGTGGAATCCTACTAGGACTTGGAGTCCTAGTAGGACTCCTCTCTCCCAGGCGCGCCTACAGGGGCTGGCTGGCCTCCCCCTTGCCTCCTTTATATACGGGGGCAGGGGGCACCCTAGAACCCACAAGTTTCTCTCCCAACCGTGTGCGGTGCCCCCCCTCCACAGTTACACACCTCGATCATACCATCGTAGTGATTAGGCAAAGCCCTACGCCGGTAGGATCATCATCACTTTCGCCACGCCGTCGTGCTGACGGAACTCACCCTCATCCTCAACTGGAGCAAGAGCACGAGGGACGTCATCGAGTTGACACTACTAGGGAAAAGCCTATACATAGAATCTTACCAGCAGCGCGCTTTAAAATCAGGCGCTGCTGCTAAGTAGCAGTAGCGCGCGCGGACAAAACTCGCTGCTGAAACAAGTTTATCAGTAGCACGCACACTCAAAGACGCGCTACTACTAAAATTCCCACGACGCCGCCGCGGGGCCAGTTATAGCGGCAGCGCGTTAATACGGGGTCGTAGCAGTAGCGCATTTACGCAATAACCGCTGATGCTAAGTTAACTAGTCGCAATCCAGATCCACAGATCTACACATTCACTCGATCTCCCCCTCAACCCCCCGCGCCGCCGGTCCTCCCCCGTCGCCCCTCCTCCGATCTATGCCACCGTCACCTCATCCTCCTCGTTGGACTCGGTACCGGCCTCCTCCTCCGTCCTCCCTCCACTCGCCGCTAGCCGGCCCCTCCTCGCTCCTCCTTCCTCCTCCGTCCTCCCTCCACTCGCCGCCAGCCGACCCCTCCTCGTTCCGCCTTCCTCCTCCTTCATACTCTCTACTCCCTCCTTGAGTCACCCCTCCTTCTCCCTCCTCCCTGCTACATTTTGATTTAGTAGGCTAGTTTATATGCAACATTTTTATTTAGTTGATATGATTCAGTTGATTTAGTAGGCTAGTTGATTTAGTTGATTTAGTAGGCTAGTTGATTTAGTTGATTTAGAACATTGTTTCATTTAGTTGATTTAGTATGCTAATGGATTTAGTATGCTAGTTGATTTAGTATGCACCATTCTATTGTTATTTTTTCTGTACATGGATAGGTAGATGCTTTTGTTTTTTTGTAATAAGTTATTTTTTGGCAAAATGTAGGTGCCAATTTAGATACATTTGCCACTTGTTTTATTAATCAATTATCTTAGGCAATAGGTGCCATCGAAATGCTTTGGTAGGTGGTACCTTGTCATCTAATCATTAATCCTTTGCTCATATTGCTTCAGGAAAATGGCGCCACCACCACCACCACTATGTCGACTATGCAAGTCAAGGTGCTCCAGCAGCCTTGCAACTGGCAAGCTGTTCGGCATCTACTTCCAGCCGAGTTTTCTTCATGCGGCGGTAAGAAATTAGATGAAATGTAACAACTATTTTATTTTTAGTGTTGGCATTACTGCATTGTGTCATTTTGCTTTTCTTACACAGATCGTCCCATGCAATGTGAGGTTGAAATTCAACAAGCTAAAAGGAGACACTGTGACATTTGAGGCTCCTGGGGGGGCCGTACACTATGGAGGTCGAGAAAGGACGCAATATGTCACAGATTGGAGGAGATGGATGGGCCCGTTTCCTCGCCCGCATGCGTCTTACTGGTGGTGAGTTTATCAGCTTCTCCTTCAGAGCAGAAAGACCCAAGCTGGCTGTCATTTATCTCAACCTGGTGGAAGATGATGAAGATGACGAAGATGATGAAGATGACGAAGATGATGAAGATGACGAAGATGATGCAGATGACGAAGATGATGAAGATAATGAGGACCCACTTCATGAAGCCATCGTAGCTCAAAGAATGAGGCTGAGAGAGGACGAGGTGTGCAACCTATGGGACATAATTCCGCCACGTGATGACTTTGTCGGGGTGCCATTCTTGACCCGCCTGACAAGTACCATGGTCGATCAGCATGAAATGGTATGTTATACATACTGATTGTAGTAATTTGATGATATATATATGCTTTATTGTTATACTTACAAATGCAAATTATCCGATCATATGCTTAGTGAATCCGATGAAATGCTTAGTGTAGAGTCCAATGATATGCTTAGTAGAATTCATGATTAATTAGTACAAATGCGTAGTACCGTGTCTTTTGATAGTGTAGAAATCTAGACTTAATGGAAATATATTTGCAAGAGTATGTTTTAGGCTATTTATTAATTGATATGTTTTTCTTATTCAGAAATTGCCAAAGAACCTATCTATGAGTTGTGGTATCGAGCCTGATGAAGAAGGCTCAGCTGGACTACGCCTTACCGTAAGGGGCTTCGTCACCACCTGTACTTACCGCATGGACACAGACGGTCGCACACACTTAAACTCGGTTGGGTGGAAGAGATTCCTCGTTGGCAAGAATCTTCGTGTTGGACAGGCCATCCTAATTACTATCAGGAACACCCACCGCCCAGGCTTGAGGATGATGATCGTCGTCGATATCATCTAGAACTACATATGTGTGGCTATATCATCTAGAACTACATATGGTGATCGTCATCGATATCATGTAGAACTACATATGATGATCGTCGTCGATATCATCTAGAACTAAATATGATGATCGTAGTCGATGTCACCTTGTACTGCTTGAGGATGCATGTTGAGTATATATGAAATTGTAATCTAGTACTTCCTCGGTTCCAAATTACTCGTCGTGGTTTTAGTTCAAATTTGAACTAAAACCACGACGGGTAATTTGGAACCGAGGGAGTACTACCTAGTACCTATAATGCTTTATGAAATTGATATCTAGTAGAACTAGTATATGAAAATTGCAGTTTACTGAAGCCGGAATGGGGAAATGGTGGAAGATATAATAGTAGCACGGGAGCAGGAAATCGCTACAGCTAACTAATAGTAGCGCGTTCGGGAAATGCGCTACTGATATAGTCAATAGTAGTAGCGCGGGTACACACAACGCTACTAGTAACGGTTAGCTGTAGCGCCTTATTCATAGCGCGCGTGCCCGCGCTGCTAATAGCCTCAAAACCCGCGCTACTACTAGGGTTTTCCCTAGTAGTGTGAACGCGGAGGTGCCGTACGTTCGGTACTTGATCGGTTGTATCGTGAAGAAGTTCGACTCCATCAACCGCGTTATTGAAATGCTTCCGCTTTCGGTCTACAGGGTGCATGGACACACTCTCCCCTCTCGTTGCTATGCATCACCTAGATAGATCTTACATGATCGTAGGATTTTTTTTTGAAATTACCGCGTTCCCCAACAGTGGTATTAGAGCCAGGTCTATGTGTAGATGTTATATGCACGAGTAAAACACAAAGAGTTGTGGGCGATAATAGTCATACTGCTTACCACCAACGTCTTACTTTGATTCGGCGGTATTGTTGGATGAAGCGGCCCGGACCGACATTACATGACCGTGTTCATGAGACTGGTTCTACCGACGTGCTTTTGCACATAGGTGGCTGGCGGGTGTTTGTTTCTCCAACTTTAGTTGAATCGAATTTGACTACGGTTGGTCCTTGTTTAACGTAAAAACAACACACTTGACGAAAAAATCGTTGTGGTTTTTATGCGTAGGTAAGAATGGTTCTTGCTAGAAGCCCTTAGCAGCCACGTAAAACTTGCAACAACAAAGTAGAAGGCGTCTAACTTGTTTTTGCAGGGCTTGTTGTGATGTGGTATGGTCAATGCATGATGTGATATAAATTGTTGTATGAGATGATCATGTTTTGTAACAAAGTTACGGCAACTGGCAGGAGCCATATGCTTGTCGCTTTATTGTATGCAATGCAATCACCATGTAATTGTTTTTCTTTATCAGTAAGCGGCAGCGATAGTCGTAGTAACAATAGTTGGCGAGACAACAACGATGCTACGATGGAGATCAAGGTGTCACGCCGGTGATGATGGAGATCATGACGATGCTTCGGTGATGGAGATCATAAGCACAAGATGATGATGGCCATATCATGTCACATATTTTGATTGCATGTGATGTTTATCTTTTATGCATCTTATTTTTCTTAGTATGTCGGTTGCATTATAGGATGATCCCTTACTAAATTTCAAGGTATAAGTGTTCTCCCTGAGTACTCACCGTTGCTACATTTCGTCGTGCCGAGACACCACATGATGATCGGGTGTGATAAGCTGTACGTTCACATACAACGGGTGAAAGCTAGTTTTGCACACGCAGAATACTCGGCTTAAACTTGGTGAGCCCAACATAGGCAGATATGGCCTCGGAACACTGTGACCGAAAGGTCGAACATGAATCATATAGTAGATATGATCAACATAGTGATGTTCACCATTGAAAACTACTCCATCTCACGTGATGATCGGACATGGTTTAGTTGATTTGGATCACATGATCATTTAGATGACTAGAGGGAGGTCTATCTAAGTGGGAGTTCTTAAGTAATATGATTAATTGAACTTTAGTTTATCATGAACTTAGTCCTGATAGTTATTTTGCAGGTCTATGTTATTGTAGATCAATGGCCCGTGCTACCGTTCCTTTGAATTTTAATACGTTCCTAGAGAAAGCTAAGTTGAAAGATAATGGCAGCAACCACACGGTCTGGGTCCGTAACTTGAGGATTATCCTCATTGCTGCACAGAAGAATTACATCCTGGAAGCACCGTTAGGTGTACCACCCGCGCCAGCAACTTCAGACATTGTGAATGCCTGGCAGACGCGTGTTGATGACTACTCTATAGTTCAGCGTGCCATGCTCTACGGCTTAGAATCGTGACTTCAAAGACGTTTTGAACATGATGGAGCATATGGGATGTTCCAAGAGTTGAAGTTAATATTTCTAGCAAATGCCCGAGTTGAGAGATATGAAGTATCCAACAAGTTCTACAGCTGCAAAATGGAGGAGAATAGTTCTGGCAGTGAACACATGCTCAAAATGTCTGGGTACCATAACCACTTGACTCAGCTGGGAGTTAATGTTCCTGATGATAGTGTCATTGACAGAGTTCTTCAATCACTGCCACCAAGCTATAAAGGCTTTGTGATGAACTATAATATGCAAGGGATGAACAAGACTATTCCCGAGCTCTTCGCAATGCTAAAAGCTGCGAGGTAGAAATCAAGAAGGAGCATCAAGTGTTGATGGTCAACAAGACCACTAGTTTCAAGAAAAAGGGCAAAGGGAAGAAAGGGAACTTCAAGAAGAACGGAAAGAAAGTTATTGCTCAAGAGAAGAAACCCAGGTTTGGACCTAAGCCTGAAACCGAGTGCTTCTACTGCAAAGGGACTAGTCACTGGAAGCGAAACTGCCCCAAGTATTTGGTGGATAAGAAGGACGGCAAAGTGAAAGGTATATTTGATATACATGTTATTGATGTGTACCTTACTAATGCTCGTAGTAGCGCCTGGGTATTTTATACTGGTTCTGTTGCTCATATTTGCAACTCGAAACAGGGGCTATAGATTAAATGAAGACTGGCTAAGGACGAGGTGATGATGCATGTGGGAAATGGTTCCAAGGTCGACGTGATCACCGTCGGCACGCTGCCTCTACATCTACCCCCGGGATTAGTTTTAGACCTAAATAATTGTTATTTGGTGCCAGCGTTGAGCATGAACATTATATCTGGATCTTGTTTGATGCGAGATGGTTATTCATTTAAATCAGAGAATAATGGCTGTTCTATTTGTATGAGTAATATCTTTTATGGTCACGCACCCTTGCTGAATGGTCTATTTTTGTTGAATCTTGATCGTGATGATACACATGTTCACAATATTGAAGCCAAAAGATGCAAATTTGGTAATGATAGTGCAACTTATTTGTGGCACTGCCGTTTGGGTCATATCGGTGTAAAGCGCATGAAGAAACTCCATGCTGGTGGACTTTTGGAATCACTTGATTATGAATCACTTGGTGGTTGCGAACCGTGCCTCATGGGCAAGATGACTAAAACTCCGTTCTCCGAAACAATGGAACGAGCTACTGACTTATTGGAAATAATACATACCGATGTATGCGGTCCAATGAGTGTTGAGGCTCATGGCGGGTATCGTTATTTTCTTATCTTCACAGATGATTTGAGCATATATGGTTATATCTACTTAATGAAGCATAAGTCTGAAACATTTGAAAAGTTCAAAGAATTTCAGAGTGAAGTGGAAAAATCATCGTAACAAGAAAATAAAGTTTCTACGATCTGATCATGGAGGTGAATATTTGAGTTATGAGTTTGGTCTTCATTTGAAACAATGTGGAATAGTTTCACAACTTACGCCACCTGGAGCACCACAGCGAAATGGTGTGTCCGAACATCGTAACCGTACTTTATTGGATATGGTGCGATCTATGATGTCTCTTACTGATTTACCACTATCGTTTTGGGGTTATGCTTTGGAGACGGCTGCATTCACTTTAAATAGGGCACCATCAAAATCCGTTGAGACGACGCCTTATGAACTATGGTTTGGAAAGAAACCAAAGTTGTCGTTTCTTAAAGTTTGGGGCTGTGATGCTTATGCGAAAAAGCTTCAACCTGATAAGCTCAAACCCAAATCGGAAAAGTGCGTCTTCATAGGATACCCAAAGGAAACTGTTGGTACACCTTCTATCACAGATCCGAAGGCAAGATCTTTGTTGCTAAAAATGTATCCTTTCTAGAGAAGGAGTTTCTCTCGAAATAAGTGAGTGTGAGGAAAGTAGAACTTGATGAGGTAATTGTACCTTCTCCCTTATTGGAAACTAGTTCATCACAGAAATCAGTTCCAGTGATTCCTACACCAATTAGTGAGGAAGCTAATGATGATGATCATGAAACTCCAGATCAAGTTACTACCGAACCTCGTAGGTCTTCCAGAGTGAGATCTGCACCAGAGTGGTTCAGTCATCCTATTCTGGAAGTCATGTTACTAGACCATGGTGAACCTACGAACTATGAGGAAGCGATGATGAGCCCAGATTCTGCGAAATGGCTTGAGGCCATGAAATCTGAGATGAGATCCGTGTATGAGAACAAAGTGTGGACTTTGGTGGACTTGCCCGATGATCGACAAGACATAGAAAATAAATGGATCTTCAAGAAGAAGACCGACGCTGATGATAATGTTACTGTCTACAAAGCTCGACTTGTTGCGAAAGGTTTTCGACAAGTTCAAGGAGTTGACTACGATGAGACTTTCTCACCCATAGTGATGCTTAAGTCTGTCCGAATCATGTTAGCAATTGCCGCATTTTATGATTATGAAATTTGGCAGATGGATGTCAAAACTGCATTCCTAAATGGATTTCTGGAAGAAGAGTTGTATATGATGCAACCAGAAGGTTTTGTCGATCCAAAGGGTGCTAACAAAGTGTGCAAGCTCCAGCGATCCATTTATGGACGGGTGCAAGCCTCTCGGAGTTGGAATAAACATTTTGATAGTGTGATCAAAGCATATGGTTTTATACAGACTTTTGGAGAAGCCTGTATTTACAAGAAAGTGAGTGGGAGCTCTTTAGCATTTCTAATATTATATGTGGATGACATATTGTTGATTGGAAATGATATAGAATTTCTGGATAGCATAAAGGGATACCTAAATAAGAGTTTTTCCATGAAAGACCTCGGAGAAGCTGCTTACATATTGGGCATCAAGATCTATAAAGATAGATCAAGACGCTTAATTGGACTTTCACAAAGCACATACCTTGATAAAGTTTTGAAGAAGTTCAAAATGGATCAGTCAAGAAAGGGTTCTTGCATGTGTTACAAGGTGTGAAGTTGAGTCAGACTCAATGCCTGACCAATGTAGAAGATAGAGAGAAAATGGAAGTCATTCCCTATGCTTCAGCCATAGGTTTTATCATGTATGCAACAATGTGTACTAGACCTGATGTGTGCCTTGATATAAGCATAGCAGGGAGGTACCAAAGTAATCCCGGAGTGGAGCACTGGACAATGGTCAAGAACATCCTGAAATACCTGAAAAGGACTAAGGATATGTTTCTCATTTATGGAGGTGAAAAAGAGCTCGTTGTAAACGGTTACGTCGATGCAAGCTTTGACACCGATTCAGATGACTCTAAATCGCAATCCGGATACAAATTTTTATTGAATGGAGGAGCTGTCAGTTGGTGTAGTTCCAAGCAGAGCGTCTCGACGGGATCTACGTGTGAAGCGGAGTACATTGTTGCTTCAGAAGCAGCAACTGAAGCAGTATGGATGAAGGAGTTCATATCCAATCTAGGTGTCATACCTAGTGCATCGGGTCGAATGATAATCTTTTGTGACAATACTGGTGCAATTGCCTTGGCAAAGGAATCCAGATTTCACAAGAGAACCAAGCACATCATGAGATGCTTCAATTCCATCCGTCATCAAGTGTCGGAGGGGAACATAGAGAATTGCAAGATACATACAGATCTGAATGTTGCAGACCCGTCGACTAAGCCTCTTCCACGAGCAAAACATGATCAACACCAAAGCTCCATGGGTGTTAGAATCATTACTATGTAATCTAGATTATTGACTCTAGTGCAAGTGGGATACTAAAGGAAATATGCCCTAGAGGCAATAATAAAGTTATTATTTATTTTCTTATTTCATGATAAATGTTTATTATTCATGCTAGAATTGTATTAACCGGAAACTTAGTACATGTGTGAATACATCAAAAAAACAAAGTGTCCCCAGTATGCCTCTACTTGACTAGCTCGTTGATCAAATATGGTTATGTTTCCTAACCATAGACATTTGTTGTCATTTGATGAAGGGATCACATCATTAGGAGAATGATGTGATGGACATGACCCATCCGTTAGCTTAGCATTATGATCGTTACAGTTTCATTGCTACTGCTTTCTTCATGACTTATACATGTTCCTCAGACTATGAGATTATGCAACTCCCGAATATCGGAGGAACACTTTGTGTGCTACCAAACATCACAACATAAAAGGGTGATTATAAAGGTGCTCTACAGGTGTCTCCTAAGGTGTTTTTTAGGTTGGCATAGATCGAGATTAGGTTTTGTCACTCCGTGTTTCGGAGAGGTATCTCTGGGCCCTCTCGGTAATGCTCATCACTATAAGCCTTGGTAGCATTGTGACTAATGAGTTAGTTATGGGATATAGTGTTCCAGAACGAGTAAAGAGACTTGCTAGTAACAAGACTGAACTAGGTATGATGATACCGACGATCGAATCTCGGGCAAGTAACATACCGATGACAAAGGAAACAACGTATGTTGTTATGCGGTTTGACCAATAAAGATCTTCGTAGAATATGTAGGAGCCAATATGAGCATCCATGTTCCGCTATTGGTTATTGACCGGAGATGAGTCTGGGTCATGTCTACATAGTTCTCGAACATGTATGGTCCGCACGCTTAACATTCGATGACGATATATATTATTAGTTATTTTTTTGATGACCGAAGTTTGTTCAGAGTCCTGGATGAGATCACGGACGTGACGAGGAGTCTCAAAATGGTCGAGACATAAAGATTGATATATTGGACGTCTATATTCGGACATCGGAAGTGTTCCGAAAAGTTTCGGGTAAAACCGAAGTGCCGGAGGGGTTACCTGATACGTATCCAACGTATCTATAATTTTTGATTGTTCCATGCTATTATATTACCTGTTTTGGTTGTTTATGGGCTTTACTCTACACTTTTATATCATTTTTGGGACTAACCTACTAACCGGAGGCCCAACCCGAATTGATGTTTTTTTGCCTATTTCAGTGTTTCGAAGGAAATGAATATCAAACGGAGTCCAAACGGAATGAAACCTTCGGGAGCGATCTTTTTGGAACAAACGCAATCCAGGAGACTTAGAGTGGACGTCAACAAGCGAATGAGGCGGCCACGAGGGTGCCCGACGCGCCCTAAGGGGGTGGGCACGCCCCCCACCCTCGTGGGCCCCTCGAGCGTCAACTAACATACTTCTTCCTCCTATATATATCTACAGACCCCGAAAACATCCAGGAGCACCACGAGAAATTATTTCCACCACCGCAACCTTATGTGTCCGCGAGATCCCTTCTTGGAGCCTTCGCAGGCGCTCCGCCGGAGGGGGAATCGACCATGGAGGACCTCTACATCATCTCCAAGGCCTCTTCGATGAGTTGTGAGTAGTTTACCACAGACCTTCGGGTCCATAGTTATTAGCTTGATGGCTTCTTCTCTCTCTTTGAATCTCAATACAAAGTTCTCCTCGATCTTCTTGGAGATCTATTCGATGTAACTCTTTTTGCGGTGTGTTTGTCGAGATCCGATGAATTGTGGGTTGATGATCAAGTTTATCTATGAGAAATATTTGAATCTCCTCTGAATTATTTTATGTGTGATAAAGTTATCTTTGCAAGTCTCTTCGAATTATCAGTTTGGTTTGGCCTACTAGATTGATCTTTCTTGCAATTGGAGAAGTGCTTAGCTTTGGGTTCAATCTCGCGGTGTCCTTTCCTGGTGACAGTAGGGGCAGCAAGGCACGTATTGCATTGTTGCCATCGAGGATAAAAAGATGGGGTTTATATCATACTGCATGAGTTTATCCCTCTACATCATGTCATCTTGCTTAATGCGTTACTCTGTTCTTGTGAACTTAATACTCTAGACGTAGGCAGGAGTCGGTCGATGTGTGGAGTAATAGTAGTAGATGCAGGCAGGAGTCGGTCTAGTTGTCACAGACGTGATGCCTATATACATGATCATGCCTAGATAATCTCATAACTATGCGCTTTTCTATCAATTGCTCAACAGTAATTTGTTCACCCACCGTAATACTTATGCTATCTTGAGAGAAGCCACTAGTGAAACATATGGCCCCCAGGTCTATCTTTATCATATAAGTTTTCCATCTACTTTTATTTGCATATTTTATTTTCCAATTTATATCATAAAAATACCAAAAATATTTATCTTATCTTATTATCTCTATCAGATCTAACTTTCGCAAGTTACCGTGAAGGGATTGACAACCCCTTTGTCACATTGGTTGTGAGGTTCTTGTTTGTTTGTGTAGGTGCGTGGGACTTTTGAGGAGCCTCCTATTGGATTGATACCTTGGTTCTCAAAAACTGAGGGAAATACTTACGCTACTTTGCTGCATCACCCTTTCCTCTTCAAGGGAAAAACCAACGCATGCTCAAGACGTAGCAAGAAGGATTTCTGGCGCCGTTGCCGGGGAGATCTTCGCTCAAGTCAAGACATAGCAAGTACCCATCACAAACTCATCTCTCTCGCGTTACATTATTTACCATTTGCCTCTCGTTTTCCTCTCCCCCACTTCACCCTTGCCGTTTTATTCGCCCTCTCTTTTCCGTCCGCCTCTTTTTTGCTTGCTCCTCGCATTTTCTGCCGTTATGTCTGAAATTGGGGAGATTATCGTTGATATGGACAATAATAACATGGAAAATTTTGATGCTCCTGCTAAAGAACCCACTATCTTACATACTAAAAAAATTCTGAATCGGTACTGGTAATATTATTGGGAAAGGGGTTATTCAAGATTTCTTTACTTGTGCCGGTGCTTTACCTTCTATGGGTTGCTCTATTCTTCATAGAACTAGTAGTATTGCGGATGCTATCGCCATGATTATAGTTGAACTTGAAAGGCAGTTTATGCACATGCACCCTTGCATACAAAGGATTTTCCTAGAATTTTCTAATATTGAGCATTCTTCTGTTAAGCGCGCCGCTACTATCTTTTTGGCACACGAGTTCATATTTATAATGAAAGAGGCCAAAGAAATCTTTGCGCACTATAGGGTGGACGCTGGCCGTCCTCCCATAGAGGCAATCCTCTTTGATCAAGAGGAAATAATGCGTTTTCAATCCTTGGACTATGTTGCTTTTAATGAAAACCTTAGAAAAAAGGTTCCGACCAATGTTCTAGTTAATAGAATTTCCGAACTTAATAATGATTCTGCTATTCAAAATAATGAGTTAGGATATTCTCTTGAGTATAGGCTTACGAAGTTCTGCCAAAAGAATGCTTATAATGATGAATTGGTTGTGCAATATGAAGGACAAAAGGAGGAACCCATACCTCCCGAGGTTGATCTTGGGGAATCTTGTCCCATTAAATTTAGCCCTTTTGATTACTTTTGCTTGCCTCAAAGAAAAGTTGCTTCTGAACATAGGGAATATGAAATGAGTTTTCGTGATCTATCTTATTATTATGGCAATACTTAAATCTATCCTCGCTTTTATGCCTAGCTAGGGGCGTTAAACGATAGCGCTAGTTGGGAGGCAACCCAATTTTATTATTGTTTCTTGCTTTTTGCTTATGTTTAGTAATAAATATTTCATCTAGCTTCTGTTTAGATGTGTTTTCATGTTTTAATTAGTGTTTGTGCCAAGTAAAACCTATAGGATAACCTATGGTAACAGTTAATTTGATTCTGCTGAAAAACAGATACTTTGCGCTCACGAGAAAAAATTCAATAAATCACAAAAACGTGATTTTGCGTTGATTCTTTTTGCTGTAGATCAATAGAAAAATTTCCTAGGATGTTATATTTTGCTAGGATTTTTAGAGTTCCAGAAGTATTCGAAAGTTACAGATTGCTACAGACTGTTCTGTTCTTGACAGATTCTATTTTCGGTGTGTTGTTTGCTTATTTTGATGCATCTATGGCTAGTATTGGGGGTATGAACCATAGAGAAGTTGGAGTACAGTAGGTTTAACACCAATATAAATAAATAATGAGTTCATTACAGTACCTTATGTGGTGGTTTTTCTTTCTTGCACTAACGGAGCTTATGAGATTTCCTGTTGAGTTTTGTGTTGTGAAGTTTTCAAGTTTTGGGTAAAAGATTTGATGGACTATGGAATAAGGAGTGGAAAAAGCCTAAGCTTGGGGATGCCCATGTAACCCCAAGATATTCAAGGACAACCAAAAGCCTAAGCTTGGGGATGCCCCGAAAGGCATCCCCTCTTTCGTCTTCGTCTATCGGTAACTTTACTTGGAGCTATATTTTTATTCGCCACATGATATGTGTTTTGGTTGGAGCGTCTTGTATGATATGAGTCTTTGCCTTTTAGTTTACCACAACCATCCTTGCTGTACACACCTTTTGAGAGAGACGCACATGATTTGGAATTTATTAGAATACTCTATGTGCTTCACTTATATCTTTTGAGCTAGATACTTTTGCTCTATGTGCTTCACTTATATTTTCTAGAGCACGGCGGTGGCTTTATTTTGAAGAAATTGTTGATCTCTCATGATTCACTTATATCATTTTGAGAGTCTTTTAGAACAGCATGGTATTTGCTATGGTTATAAATTTGGTCCTAGAATTATGAATATCCAAGTTGGGTATAATAAAAACTATCATAGAAAGTGCATTAAAAACTATGATCAATTTGATACTTGATAATTGTTTTGAGATATAAAGGTGGTAATGTTAAATCATGCTAGTTGGGTAATTATGAAAATGATAAATACTTGTGTTGAAGTTGGCAAGTCCCGTAGCATGCACGTATGGTAAAAGTTGCGTGACAAATTTGTTGCATGTGGTGCTCTTTTTATTGTCTTCCTTATGAGTGGCGGTCGGGGACGAGCGATGGTCTTTTCCTACCAATCTATCCCTCTAGGGGCATGCGTAGTAGTACTTTGCTTCGAGGGCTAATAAACTTTTGCAATAAGTATATGAGTTCTTTATGACTAATGTGAGTCCATGGATATACGCACACTTACCCTTCCACTTTTGCTAGCCTTTATTATGCCGCGCAACCTTCGCTGGTATCATGCACCCATTATTTACCTTCCTCAAAACAGCCACCATATCTATCTATTATGGCATTTCCATAGCCATTCCGAGATATATTGCCATGCAATTTTCCACCGTTCCGTTTATTATGACACGCTCCATCATTGTCATATTGCTCTTTGCATGATCATGTAGTTGACATTGTATTTGTGGCAAGGCCACCTTCATAAATTTTTCATACATGTCACTCTTGATTCATGGCATATCCTGGTACACCGCTGGAGGCATTCACATAGAGTCATACTTTGTTTTTAAGTATTGAGTTGTAATTTTTGAGTTGTAAATCAATAAAAGTGTGATGATCTTAATTATTAGAGCATTGTCCCAAGTGAGGAAAGGATGATGAAGACTATGATTCCCCCACAAGTCGGGATGAGACTTTGGACTTTATAAAATAAAAAAGGCCAAAGAAGCCCATAAAAAAAGAGGCCAAAGAAGCCCACCAAATAAAAAAAATAAAAAATAGAAAAAATGAAATGAGAGAAAAGAGAGAAGGGACAATGCTACTATCTCTTTTCCACACTTGTGCTTCAAAGTAGAGCCATGATCTTCATGATAGAGAGTCTCCTATGTTGTCACTTTCATATACTAGTGGGAATTTTTCATTATAGAACTTGGCTTATATATTCCAATAATGGGCTTCCTCAAAACACCCTAGGTCTTCGTTTGCAAGCAAGTTGGATGCACACCCACTTAGTTTATTTTGTTGAGCTTTCATATATTTATAGCTCTAGTGCATCCGTCGCATGTCAATCCCTACTCACTCACATTGATATCTATTAATGGGCATCTCCATAGCCCGCTGATACGCCTAGTTAATGTGAGACTATCTTCTCCTTTTTTGTCTTCACAACCACCACCATATACCACCATAGTGCTATGTCCATGGCTTGCGCTCATGTATTGCATAAGAGTTGAAAAGGCTGAAGTGCGTTAAAAAGTATGAACCAATTGCTCAGCTTGTCATCGGGGTTGTGCATGATGGGAGTATTTTGTGTAATGAAAATGAAGCATGGCCTAACTATATGATTTTGTAGGGATACGCTTTATTTTGCTATGTTATTTTGATAAGACATGATTATTTGTTAGTATGCTTCAAGTATTATTATTTTTATGTTCTGTAAGCTTTTATCTTGAATCATTTGGATCTGAACAATCATGCCACAATAAAGAAAATTACATTGAGAATTATGCTAGGTAGCATTCCACATCAAAAATTCTGTTTTTATCATTTACCTACTCGAGGACGAGCATGAATTAAGCATGGGGATGCTTGATACGTCTCCAACGTATCTATAATTTTTGATTGTTCCATGCTATTATATTACCTGTTTTGGATGTTTATGGGCTTTACTCTACACTTTTATATCATTTTTGGGACTAACCAACTAACCGGAGGCCCAACCCAAATTGCTATTTTTTTTGCCTATTTGAGTGTTTCGAAGGAAAGGAATATCAAACGGAGTCCAAACGGAATGAAACCTTCGGGAGCGATCTTTTCGGAACAAATGCAATCCAGGAAACTTGGAGTGGACGTCAAGAAGCGAACAAGGCGGCCACGAGGGTGCCCGGCGCGCCCTAAGGGGGTGGGTACGCCCCCACCCTCGTGGGCCCCTCGAGCGTCAACCGACATACTTCTTCCTCCTATATATATCCACGGACCCCGAAAACATCCAGGAGCACCACGAGAAATTATTTCCACCGCCGCAACCTTCTGTATCCGCGAGATCCCATCTTGGAGCCTTCCCTGGTGCTCCGCCGGAGGGGGAATTGACCATGGAGGTCCTCTACATCATCTCCAAGGCCTCTCTGATGAGTTGTGAGTAGTTTACCATAGACCTTCGGGTCCATAGTTATTAGCTAGATGGCTTCTTCTCTCTCTTTGAATCTCAATACAAAGTTCTCCTTGATCTTCTTGGGGATCTATTCGTTGTAACTCTTTTTGCAGTGTGTTTGTTGAGACCCGATGAATTGTGGGTTGATGATCAAGTTTATCTATGAGGAATATTTGAATCTCCTCTGAATTCTTTTATGTGTGATTAAGTTATCTTTGCAAGTCTCTTTGAATTATCAGTTTGGTTTGACCTACTAGATTGATCTTTCTTGCAACGGGAGAAGTGCTTAGCTTTGGGATCAATCTTGCGGTGTCCTTTCCCAGTGACAGCAGGGGCAGCAAGGCACATACTGTATTGTTGCCATCGAGGATAAAAAAGATGGGGTTTATATTATACTGCATGAGTTTATCCCTCTACATCATGTCATCTTGCTTAATGCGTTACTCTGTTCTTATGAACTTAATACTCTAGATGTAGGCAGGAGTCGGTCGATGTGTGGAGTAATAGTAGTAGATGCAGGCAGCAGTCGGTCTACTTGTCACGGATGTGATGCGTATATACATGGTCATGCCTAGATAATCTCATAATTATGCGCTTTTCTATCAATTGGTCAACAGCAATTTGTTCACCCACCGTAATACTTATGCTATCTTGAGAGAAGCCACTAGTGAAACCTATGGCCCCTGGGTCTATCTTTTATCATATAAGTTTTCCATCTACTATTATTTGCATCTTTTATTTTCCAATCTATATCATAAAAATACCAAAAATATTTATCTTATCTTATTATCTCTATCAGATCTCACTTTCGCAAGTTACCGTGAAGGGATTGACAACCTCTTTTTCGCATTGGTTGCGAGGTCCTTGTTTGTTTGTGTAGGTGCGTGGGACTTTTGAGGAGCCTCCTACTGGATTGATACATTGGTTCTAAAAAACTGAGGGAAATACTTACGCTACTTTGTTGCATCACCCTTTCCTCTTCAAGGGAAAAACCAACGCATGCTCAAGACGTAGCATTACCGGAACCCCCCGGGGAACTAATGGGCCACATTGGGCCTTAGTGGAGAGAAAGAGGGGCGGCCAGGGCAGGCCGCGGCCCCCCTCCCCCTTGGTTCCCAATTGCACTAGGGAAGGGGGGCCCTTTCCTACTCCTTCTCCCGGGAGGTGGAATCCTACTAGAACTTGGAGTCCTAGTAGGAATCCTCTCTCCCAGGCGCGCCTACAGGGGCTGGCTGCCCTCCCCCTTGCCTCCTTTATATACGGGGGCAGGGGGCACCCTAGAACCCACAAGTTTCTCTCCCAACCGTGTGCGGTGCCCCCCTCCACAGTTACACACCTCGATCATACCATCGTAGTGATTAAGCAAAGCCCTACGCCGGTAGGATCATCATCACTTTCGCCACGCCGTCGTGCTGACGGAACTCACCCTCATCCTCAACTGGAGCAAGAGCACGAGGGACGTCATTGAGTTGACACTACTAGGGAAAAGCCTATACATAGAATCTTACCAGCAGCGCGCTTTAAAATCAGACGCTGCTGCTAAGTAGCAGTAGCGCGCGTGGACAAAACTCGCTGCTGAAACAAGTTTATCAGTAGCACGCACACTCAAAGACGCGCTACTGCTAAAATTCCCACGCCGCCGCCACGGGGCCAGTTATAGCGGCAGCGTGTTAATATGGGGTCGTAGCAGTAGCGCATTTACGCAATAACTGCTGATGCTAAGTTAACTAGTCGCAATCCAGATCCACAGATCCACACACTCACTCGATCTCCCCCTCAACCCCCCGCGCCGCCGGTCCTCCCTCGTCGCCCCTCCTCCGATTTGCGCCGCCGTCACCTCATCCTCCTCGCTGGACTCGGTACCGGCCTCCTCCTCCGTCCTCCCTCCACTCGCCGCTAGCCGGCCCCTCCTCGCTCTGCCTTCCTCCTTCGTCCTCCCTCCACTCGCCGCCAGCCGACCCCTCCTCGTTCCGCCTTCCTCCTCCTTCATACTCTCTACTCCCTCCTTGAGTCGCCCCTCCTTCTCCCTCCTCCCTGCTACATTTTGATTTAGTAGGCTAGTTTATATGCAACATTTTTATTTAGTTGATATGATTCAGTTGATTTAGTAGGCTAGTTGATTTAGTTGATTTAGAACATTTTCATTTAGTTGATTTAGTAGGCTAGTTGATTTAGTTGATTTAGAACATTGTTTCATTTAGTTGATTTAGTATGCTAATGGATTTAGTATGCTAGTTGATTTAGTGTGCACCATTTTATTGTTATTTTTTCTATACATGGATAGGTAGATGCTTTTGTTTTTTTGTAATAAGTTATTTTTTGGCAAAATGTAGGTGCCAATTTAGATACATTTGCCACTTGTTTTATTAATCAATTATCTTAGGCAATAGGTGCCATCGAAATGCTTTGGTAGGTGGTACCTTGTCATCTAATCATTAATCCTTTGCTCATATTGCTTCAGGAAAATGGCGCCACCACCACCACCACTATGTCGACTGTGCAAGTCAAGGTGCGCCAGCAGCCTTGCAACTGGCAAGCTGTTCGGCATCTACTTCCAGCCGAGTTTTCTTCATGCGGTGGTAAGAAATTAGATGAAATGTAACAACTATTTTATTTTTAGTGTTGGCATTACTGCATTGTGTCATTTTGCTTTTCTTACACAGATCGTCCCATGCAATGTGAGGTTGAAATTCAACAAGCTAACAGGAGACACTGTGACATTTGAGGCTCCTGGGGGCCGTACACTATGGAGGTCGAGAAAGGACGCAATATGTCACAGATTGGAGGAGATGGATGGGCCCGTTTCCTCGCCCGCATGCGTCTTACTGGTGGTGAGTTGATCAGCTTCTCCTTCAGAGCAGAAAGACCCAAGCTGGCTGTCATTTATCTCAACCTGGTGGAAGATGATGAAGATGACGAAGATGATGAAGATGACGAAGATGATGAAGATGACGAAGATGATGCAGATGATGAAGATGATGAAGATAATGAGGACCCACTTCATGAAGCCATCATAGCTCAAAGAATGAGGCTGAGAGAGGACGAGGTGTGCAACCTATGGGACATAATTCCGCCACGTGATGACTTTGTCGGGGTGCCATTCATGACCCGCCTGACAAGTACCATGGTCGATCGGCATGAAATGGTATGTTATACATACTGATTGTAGTAATTTGATGATATATATATGCTTTATTGCTATACTTACAAATGCAAATTATCCGATCATATGCTTAGTGAATCCGATGAAATGCTTAGTGTAGAGTCCAATGATATGCTTAGTAGAATTCATGATTAATCAGTACAAATGCGTAGTACCGTGTCTTTTGATAGTGTAGAAATCTAGACTTAATGGAAATATATTTGCAAGAGTATGTTTTAGGCTATTTATTAATTGATATGTTTTTCTTATTCAGAAATTGCCAAAGAACCTATCTGTGAGTTGTGGTATCGAGCCTGATGTAGAAGGCTCAGCTGGACTACGCCTTACCGTAAGGGGCTTCGTCACCACCTGTACTTACCGCATGGACACAGACGGTCGCACACACTTAAACTCAGTTGGGTGGAAGAGATTCCTCGTTGGCAATAATCTTCGTGTTGGACAGGCCATCCTAATTACTATCAGGAACACCCACCGCCCAGGCTTGAGGATGATGATCGTCATCGATATCATCTAGAACTACATATGTGTGGCTATATCATCTAGAACTACATATGATGATCGTCATCGATATCATGTAGAACTACATATGATGATCGTCGTCGATATCATCTAGAACTAAATATGATGATCGTAGTCGATGTCGCCTTGTACTGCTTGAGGATGCATGTTGAGTATATATGAAATTGTAATCTAGTACTTCCTCGGCTCCAAATTACTCGTCGTGGTTTTAGTTCAAATTTGAACTAAAACCACGACGGGTAATTTGGAACCGAGGGAGTACTACCTAGTACCTATAATGCTTTATGAAATTGATATCTAGTAGAACTAGTATCTGAAAATTGCAGTTTACTAAAGCCGGAATGGGGAAATGGTGGAAGATATAATAGTAGCACGGGAGCAGGAAATCGCTACAACTAACTAATAGTAGCGCGTTCGGGAAATGCGCTGCTGATATAGTCAATAGTAGTAGCGCGGGTACACACAACACTACTACTAACGGTTAGCTGTAGCGCCTTATTCGTAGCGCAGGTGCCCGCGCTGCTGATAGCCTCAAAACCCGCGCTACTACTAGGGTTTTCCCTAGTATTGTGAACGCGGAGGTGCCGTACATTCGGTACTTGATCGGTTGTATCGTGAAGAAGTTCGACTCCATCAACTGCTTTATTGAAATGCTTCCGATTTCGGTCTACAGGGTGCATGGACACACTCTCCCCTCTCGTTGCTATGCATCACCTAGATAGATCTTACATGATCGTAGGATTTTTTTTTTGAAATTACCGCGTTCCCCAACAGTGGTATTAGAGCCAGGTCTATGTGTAGATGTTATATGCACGAGTAAAACACAAAGAGTTGTGG
Organism: Triticum aestivum; assembly: GCF_018294505.1. Taxonomy (NCBI): domain Eukaryota; kingdom Viridiplantae; phylum Streptophyta; class Magnoliopsida; order Poales; family Poaceae; genus Triticum; species Triticum aestivum. Next base: position 71,479,818 of record NC_057801.1, read on the forward strand.
GCGATAATAGTCATACTGCTTACCACCAACATCTTACTTTGATTCGGCGGTATTGTTGGATGAAGCGGCCCGGACCGACATTACATGGCCGTGTTCATGAGATTGGTTCTACCAACGTGCTTTTGCACATAGGTGGCTGGCGGGTGTTTGTTTCTCCAACTTTAGTTGAATCGAATTTGACTACGGTTGGTCCTTGTTTAAGGTAAAAACAACACACTTGACGAAAAAATCGTTGTGGTTTTTATGCGTAGGTAAGAATGGTTCTTGCTAGAAGCCCTTAGCAGCCACGTAAAACTTGCAACAACAAAGTAGAAGGCCTCTAACTTGTTTTTGCAGGGCTTGTTGTGATGTGGTATGGTCAATGCATGATGTGATATAAATTGTTGTATGAGATGATCATGTTTTGTAACAAAGTTACGGCAACTGGCAGGAGCCATATGCTTGTCGCTTTATTGTATACAATGCAATCACCATGTAATTGTTTTACTTTATCAGTAAGCGGCAGCGATAGTCGTAGTAACAATAGTTGGTGAGACAACAACGATGCTACGATGGAGATCAAGGTGTCACGCCGGTGATGATGGAGATCATGACGATGCTTCGGTGATGGAGATCATAAGCACAAGATGATGATGGCCATATCATGTCACATATTTTGATTGCATGTGATGTTTATCTTTTATGCATCTTATTTTTCTTAGTACGTCGGTAGCATTATAGGATGATCCCTTACTAAATTTCAAGGTATAAGTGTTCTCCCTGAGTACTCACCGTTGCTACATTTCGTCGTGCCGAGACACCACATGATGATCGGGTGTGATAAGCTGTACGTTCACATACAACGGGTGAAAGCTAGTTTTGCACACGCAGAATACTCGGCTTAAACTTGATGAGCCTAGCATAGGCAGATATGGCCTCGGAACACTGTGACCGAAAGGTCGAACATGAATCATATAGTAGATATGATCAACATAGTGATGTTCACCATTGAAAACTACTCCATCTCACGTGATGATCGGACATGGTTTAGTTGATTTGGATCACATGATCATTTAGATGACTAGAGGGAGGTCTATCTAAGTGGGAGTTCTTAAGTAATATGATTAATTGAACTTTAGTTTATCATGAACTTAGTCCTGATAGTTATTTTGCAGGTCTATGTTATTGTAGATCAATGGCCCGTGCTACCGTTCCTTTGAATTTTAATAAGTTCCTAGAGAAAGCTAAGTTGAAAGATAATGGCAGCAACTACACGGTCTGGGTCCGTAACTTGAGGATTATCCTCATTGCTGCATAGAAGAATTACATCCTGGAAGCACCGTTAGGTGTACCACCCACGCCAGCAACTTCAGACGCTGTGAATGCCTGGCAGACGCGTGTTGATGACTACTCCATAGTTCAGCGTGCCATGCTCTACGGCTTAGAATCATGACTTCAAAGACGTTTTGAACATCATGGAGCATATGGGATGTTCCAAGAGTTGAAGTTAATATTTCTAGCAAATGCCCGAGTTGAGAGATATGAAGTATCCAACAAGTTCTACAGCTGCAAAATGGAGGAGAATAGTTCTGGCAGTGAACACATGCTCAAAATGTCTGGGTACCATAACCACTTGACTCAGCTGGGAGTTAATGTTCCTGATGATAGTGTCATTGACTGAGTTCTTCAATCACTGCCACCAAGCTATAAAGGCTTTGTGATGAACTATAATATGCAAGGGATGAACAAGACTATTCCCGAGCTCTTCGCAATGCTAAAAGCTGCGAGGTAGAAATCAAGAAGGAGCATCAAGTGTTGATGGTCAACAAGACCACTAGTTTCAAGAAAAAGGGCAAAGGGAAGAAAGGGAACTTCAAGAAGAACGTAAAGAAAGTTATTGCTCAAGAGAAGAAACCCAGGTTTGGACCTAAGCCTGAAACCGAGTGCTTCTACTGCAAAGGGACTAGTCACTGGAAGCGAAACTGCCCCAAGTATTTGGTGGATAAGAAGGATGGCAAAGTGAAAGGTATATTTGATATACATGTTAGTGATGTGTACCTTACTAATGCTCGTAGTAGCGCCTGGGTATTTTATACTGGTTCTGTTGCTCATATTTGCAACCCGAAACAGGGGCTATAGATTAAATGAAGACTGGCTAAGGACGAGGTGATGATGCATGTGGGAAATGGTTCCAAGGTCGACGTGATCACCGTCGGAATGCTGCCTCTACATCTACCCCCGGGATTAGTTTTAGACCTAAATAATTGTTATTTGGTACCAGCGTTGAGCATGAACATTATATCTGGATCTTGTTTGATGCGAGATGGTTATTCATTTAAATCAGAGAATAATGGCTGTTCTATTTGTATGAGTAATATCTTTTATGGTCACGCACCCTTGCTGAATGGTCTATTTTTGTTGAATCTTGATCGTGATGATACACATGTTCACAATATTGAAGCCAAAAGATGCAAATTTGGTAATGATAGTGCAACTTATTTGTGGCACTGCCGTTTGGGTCATATCGGTGTAAAGCGCATGAAGAAACTCCATGCTGGTAGACTTTTGGAATCACTTGATTATGAATCACTTGGTGCTTGCGAACCGTGCCTCATGGGCAAGATGACTAAAACTCCGTTCTCTGAAACAATGGAAGGAGCTACTGACTTATTGGAAATAATACATACCGGTGTATGCGGTCCAATGAGTGTTGAGGCTCATGGCGGGTATCGTTATTTTCTTATCTTCACAGATTGAGCATATATGGTTATATCTAATTAATGAAGCATAAGTCTGAAACATTTGAAAAGTTCAAAGAATTTCAGAGTGAAGTGGAAAAATCGTAAGTCTGAAACATCGTAACTGTACTTTATTGGATATGGTGCGATCTATGATGTCTCTTACTGATTTACCGCTATCGTTTAGGGGTTATGCTTTGGAGACGGCTGCATTCACTTTAAATAGGGCACCATCAAAATCAGTTGAGACGACGCCTTATGAACTATGCTTTGGAAAGAAACCAAAGTTGTCGTTTCTTAAAGTTTGTGGCTGTGATGCTTATGTGAAAAAGCTTCAACCTGATAAGCTCAAACCCAAATCGGAAAAGTGCGTCTTCATAGGATACCCAAAGGAAACTGTTGGTACACCTTCTATCACAGATCCGAAGGCAAGATCTTTGTTGCTAAAAATGTATCCTTTCTTGAGAAGGAGTTTCTCTCGAAATAAGTGAGTGGGAGGAAAGTAGAACTTGATGAGGTAATTATACCTTCTCCCTTATTGGAAACTAGTTCATCACAGAAATCAGTTCCAGTGATTCCTACACCAATTAGTGAGGAAGCTAATGATGATGATCATGAAACTCCAGATCAAGTTACTACCGAACCTCGTAGGTCTTCCAGAGTGAGATCTGCACCAGAGTGGTTCAGTCATCCTATTCTGGAAGTCATGTTACTAGACCATGGTGAACCTACGAACTATGAGGAAGTGATGATGAGCCCAGATTCTGCGAAATGGCTTGAGGCCATGAAATCTGAGATGAGATCCGTGTATGAGAACAAAGTGTGGACTTTGGTGGACTTGCCCGATGATCGGCAAGCCATAGAAAATAAATGGATCTTCAAGAAGAAGACCGACGCTGATGATAATGTTACTGTCTCCAAAGCTCGACTTGTTGCGAAAGGTTTTCGACAAGTTCAAGGAGTTGACTACGATGAGACTTTCTCACCCGTAGTGATGCTTAAGTCTGTCCGAATCATGTTAGCAATTGCCGCATTTTATGATTATGAAATTTGGCAGATGGATGTCAAAACTGCATTCCTAAATGGATTTCTGGAAGAAGAGTTGTATATGATGCAACCAGAAGGTTTTGTCGATCCAAAGGGTCCTAACAAAATGTGCAAGCTCTAGCGATCCATTTATGGACGGGTGCAAGCCTCTCGGAGTTGGAATAAACATTTTGATAGTGTGATCAAAGCATATGGTTTTATACAGACTTTTGGAGAAGCCTGTATTTACAAGAAAGTGAGTGGGAGCTCTTTAGCATTTCTAATATTATATGTGGATGACATATTGTTGATTGGAAATGATATAGAATTTCTGGATAGCATAAAGGGATACCTGAATAAGAGTTTTTCCATGAAAGACCTCGGAGAAGCTGCTTACATATTGGGCATCAAGATCTATAAAGATAGATCAAGACGCTTAATTGGACTTTCACAAAGCACATACCTTGATAAAGTTTTGAAGAAGTTCAAAATGGATCAGTCAAGAAAGGGTTCTTGCATGTGTTACAAGGTGTGAAGTTGAGTCATACTCAATGCGTGACCACTGTAGAAGATAGAGAGAAAATGGAAGTCATTCCCTATGCTTCAGCCATAGGTTCTATCATGTATGCAATGATGTGTACTAGACCTGATGTGTGCCTTGATATAAGCATAGCAGGGAGGTACCAAAGTAATCCCGGAGTGGAGCACTGGACAACGGTCAAGAATATCCTGAAATACCTGAAAAGGACTAAGGATATGTTTCTCATTTATGGAGGTGAAAAAGAGCTCGTTGTAAACGGTTACGTCGATGCAAGCTTTGACACCGATCCAGATGACTCTAAATTGCAATCGGGATACATATTTTTATTGAATGGAGGAGCTGTCAGTTGCTGCAGTTCCAAGCAGAGCGTCTCGGCGGGATCTACGTGTGAAGCGGAGTACATTGTTGCTTCAGAAACAGCAAATGAAGGAGTATGGATGAAGGAGTTCATATCCAATCTAGGTGTCATACCTAGTGCATCGGGTCGAATGATAATCTTTTGTGACAATACTGGTGCAATTGCCTTGGCAAAGGAATCCAGATTTCACAAGAGAACCAAGCACATCATGAGATGCTTCAATTCCATCCGTCATCAAGTGTCGGAGGGGAACATAGAGAATTGCAAGATACATACGGATCTGAATGTTACAGACCCGTTGACTAAGCCTCTTCCACGAGCAAAACATGATCAACACCAAAGCTCTATGGGTGTTAGAATCATTACTATGTAATCTAGATTATTGACTCTAGTGCAAGTGGGATACTAAAGGAAATATGCCCTAGAGGCAATAATAAAGTTATTATTTATTTTCTTATTTCATGATAAATGTTTATTATTCATGCTAGAATTGTATTAACCGGAAACTTAGTACATGTGTGAATACATCAAAAAAAACAAAGTGTCCCTAGTATGCCTCTACTTTACTAGCTCGTTGATCAAATATGGTTATGTTTCCTAACCATAGACATTTGTTGTCATTTGATGAAGGGATCACATCATTAGGAGAATGATGTGATGGACATGACCCATCCGTTAGCTTAGCATTATGATCGTTACAGTTTCATTGCTACTGCTTTCTTCATGACTTATACATGTTCCTCAGACTATGAGATTATGCAACTCCCGAATATCGGAGGAACACTTTGTGTGCTACCAAACATCACAACATAAAAGGGTGATTATAAAGGTGCTCTACAGGTGTCTCCTAAGGTGTTTGTTGGGTTGGCATAGATCGAGATTAGGATTTGTCACTCTGTGTTTCGGAGAGGTATCTCTGGGCCCTCTCGGTAATTCTCATCACTATAAGGCTTGCAAGCATTGTGACTAATGAGTTAGTTACGAGATGAAGTATTACGGAACGAGTAAAGATACTTGCCGGTAGCGAGATTGAACTAGGTATGATGATACCGACGATCGAATCTCGGGCAAGTAACATACCGATGACAAAGGGAACAACGTATGTTGTTAGGCGGTTTGACCGATAAAGATCTTCATAGAATATGTAGGAGCCAATATGAGCATCCAGGTTCCGCTATTGGTTTTTGACTGGAGATGAGTCTCGGTCATGTCTACATAGTTCTCGAACCCGTAGGGTCCGCACGCTTAACGTTCGATGACAATATATATTATGAGTTATGTGTTTTTGATGACCGAAGTCTGTTTGGAGTCCCGGATGAGTTCATAGACACGACGAGGAGTCTCGAAATGGTTGAGACATAAAGATTGATATATTGGACGGCTATATTCGGACATCGAAAGTGTTCGGAAAGTTTCGGGTAAAACCGGAGTGCTGGAGGGGTTACTGGAACCCCCCGGGGAACTAATGGGTCACATTGGGCCTTAATGGAGAGATAGAGAGGGGCGGCAAGGGCAGGCCCCGCGCCCCCTACCCCTTGGGTCTGAATTGGACCAGGGAAGGGGGGCGACGCCCTCCTTTCCTACTCCCTCTCCCGCTCCTTCCTTCCCCCTCTCCTGGGAGGTGGACTCCTACTAGGACTTGGAGTCCTAGTAGGACTCCTCTCTCCCAGGTGCGCCTACAGGGTCCAGCCGGCCTCCCCCTTGCATCCTATATATACGGGGGCAGGGGGCACCCTAGAAAACACAAGTTTCTCTCCCAACCATCTGCGGTGTCCCCCTCCACAGTTACACACCTCGATCATACCATCATAGTGCTTAGGTGAACCCGTGCGCCAGTAGCATCATCATCACTGTCGCCACGCCGTCGTGCTGACGGAACTCACCCTCGTCCTCAACTGGATCAAGAGCACGAGGGACGTCATTGAGCCGATCGTGTGCTGAACACGGAGGTGTCGTACGTTCGGTACTTGATCGGTTGGATCACGAAGAAGTTCGACTACATCAATCGTGTTATTGAAACGCTTCCGCTTTCAGCCTACGAGGGTACGTGGACACACTCTCCCCTCTCGTTGCTATGCATCACCTAGATACATCTTGCGTGACTGTAGGATTTTTTTTTGAAATTACCCCGTTCCCCAACAATTTAATAACCCTCTGATCTTGAGCATGATTATTGTTTGTGAGTAGTTACTTTTGTTCTTGAGGTCACGGGAGAAATCATGTTGCAAGTAATCATGTGAACTTGATATGTGTTCGATATTTTGATGATATGTATGTTGTCATTCCCTTAGTGGTGTCATGTGAACGTCAACTACATGACACTTCACCATATTTGGGCCTAAGGGAACACATTGTGGAGTAGTTATTAGATGATGGGTTGCAAGAGTGACAGAAGCTTAAACCCTAGTTTATGCGCTATTCCGTAAGGGACCGATTGGATCCAAATGTTTAATGCTATGGTTAGAATTTATTCTTAATACTTTTCTCGTAGTTGCGGATGCTTGCGAGGGGATTAGTCATAAGTACGAGGTTTGTTCAAGTAAGAACAACACCTAAGCACTGGTCCATCCACATAACAAATTATCAAAGTAGCTAACATGAATCGAACCAACATGATGAAAGTGACTAGATTAAATTCCCGTGTACCGTCAAGAACACTTTGCTTATCATAAGAGACCGTTTTGGACTGTCCTTTGCCTAAAAAGGATTGGGCTACCTTTCTGCACTTTTGTTACTATCACCGTTACTTGCTTGTTACAAATTATCTTGCTATCAAACTACTCTGTTACTTACAATTTTAGCACTTGCAGACATTGCGTTGCTGAAAACCACTTGTCATTTCCTTATGCTCCCTGTTGGGTTTGACACTCTTACTTATCGAAAAGGCTACAATTGAACCCTACTTGTGGGTCATTAGTGAGCAACAAAACAAATGCATGCCCGGCTAGTGATCGACAGAACTATGAATATCCGGCAAGTGAGCAACAAAACTACGCATGTCCCGCTAAACTTACTTGCTCGATGATTTGTGCACCGCTAGGCCACCGTGCGATGAGATGCTTCAAGTGCCCGCAATACTTGGACATGGCCCCTTGGACGGTGTACCATCGATGGTTGAGGGAATTCCATTCATGATTGCCGATGATCATGTGGAAGTAGAGCACAAAATGCTTGTGCTCATGTAACCTAGATGTTGTACCATCGATGGTTGACGAGATTCCATTCAGAGTTGCGGATGACCGCGTCGAAGTAGACGTGAAATGATTGTGCTCATGGAACCATATGTGAATGTTGTTACAAAAGGTTGTGCCGAGGATCGAGGCTAGTTGCCAACTGTGCATCACACGACAGCTCGTCCTCCCACATGTTGAAGCTTTCTCCTCTACTCTTCTTCTTTGGATCGCCGGTTGTATCAGCCGGATCATCGTCCTCACCATCCTCCCGCCTCCACCTCCGGTTGCTGTTGTCGGTGGCCCAATGCTATTGTTCTTGTGTGTCCACGTCAGTCTGGGTGTAGGACTACTGCGTAGCAATCTAGGTGTAGGACTGCCGCTGGTAGTTGCCGTACTAGGTGGGATCGGAGTTTCCACCTGCGGGTCTTGATAACCCACAAGTATGGGGGATCACAATAGTTTTTGAGGGTAGAGTATTCAACCCAAATTTATAGATTTGACACAAGGGGAACCAAAGAATATTTGAAGGTATTAGCAGCCGAGTTGTCAATTCAACCACACCTGGAAATTAATTATCTGCAGCAAAGTGATTAGTAGCACATTAGTATGATAGTTTTGATGATAGCAACAATAGTAACGGTAACAGTAACAGTGATAGCAGTGATATTGTAGCAGTATCGATAGCAGTAGCAACTATAGTAACTTAGCAAGAAAAATATAAGATGACTCATTGGATGATATTCATCATGAGACTGTTATAACCTAGGGCGATGCGACACTAGCTCGAGTTCATAAATATAATGTAGGTACATGCTTATAGAAAGAACTTAGATGACATCTTTTGTCCTACCCTCCCATGGCAGCAGGGTCCTATTGGAAACTAAGGGATATTAAGGCCTCCTTTTAATAGAGAACCAGAACAAAGCATTAGCACATAGTGAATACATGAACTCCTAAAACTATAGTCATCACCGGGAGTGGTCCCAACTATTGTCACTCCGGGGTTACCGGATAATAACACGTAGTAGGTGACTATAACTTGCAAGATCGGTGATAACCCACAAGTATAGGGGATCAATTGTAGCCTCTTTCGATAAGTAAGAGTGTCGAACCCACGAGGAGCTAAAGGTAGAACAAATATTCCCTCAAGTTCTTGTAACATCCCAATTTTTAATTTGAATGTTATACATAGATCATCATATGCATATCATATTTAGTTTTTGCATTTTGGTTTTGATCCCAGAAATCTTAAGCAACTCAAGGACCCAAGGAGAGAGTTGGAGGTTTCGCAAAATTCATATTTGAACTTATTTCAAATTTGAAAAGAGGATCAATTTGATTTTAATATTTTTCTCTCCAATTATTTCCAATAAAAAAATAAATGAGACAAGATAATATGACTTCTTCAACCTAAGGGAAATATTGGAGAAATAGTTTTTAAAATCAAATTATTATTTTATTGGTATTTTTATTTGCTATTTTATTTGAATTAGGGAAAAAATTGCATTTTTGAAAATTGCATTTTAGGCCAGAAAAATATTCATCTCGTCCTAAATATTAGGTTTGGACGGTGAAAATTGTTTCTGGAATTTTTAGAATTTTTTTATATTTATTTAGGATTTTTCTCTGTGGCGATATTATTTAAAAAAAAAGTCTCCGGACCGACTGGGCTGAAGCCCAGCCGGCCCATCCGCTCCGCACCGCCTCCTCCCGCTCGGAGTCCGGCAACGACACGCCGTCGGAGTCCCAAAGGACTCCGGGACGCCGCCACCGCCTCGCGGGCCCCTTTAAAAGGGCTGACACCCCCTCTGCCCCTCGTCCCACCCCGCCGCCATAGCCCCCGCCTCCACACCGCATCGCCACCGCCCCGCTGAGCCGTGAGCCGTCGGCGCTGCCCCGCTCGCCTTCCGCCGCCGCCGCCTACAGCCGTGCCGCCGCCGCCGTAGATCGCCGCCGCCGCCAGCGCTGCCACCTCGCCTCGCCGTCGCCGTTCCGTGGCCATCCCGATCCACGCCGCCGCCGCTGACCAGTTAACCCCGGCGAACCAGTAAGAACCGCCCGGTTGTTTTCGGTTTTGTTTTTCGGGTTTTAGTTTAGATCGGTTTTTTTAGGTTTACCTATTTAACGAATGGTCGTTCGTTCATTCATTTTAACGAACGGTTTTTGTTAGATTAGTTCTGTTAATGAACGTTCGCGCGGTAGATTTTTCTTTTTAGTTTATTTTCGGCCAGGGACCTATCCGCGAATAGTTTTCTCGTTATTTAGCCCCTGATCTTAAAACTAACGTAACTTTTTGCTGGTTTGTCCAAATTAGATGAAACCAGCGCCTAAATCTTCGTAACATTCTATTCTTTTCAGTAAGACAACTTGAACATGATTTTAGAACTGTAAAATTTGACTTTAGTTCAGATTAGTAAACGGTCTTGTTTCGTTCGTTTTTCAAGTTTCATTTCTCCGTTTGAGTTGTTTCTTTTTGCAAATCATAGCTAATCGTACCTACTGCTAAGATCTAATCCACATGATAATAATGCTGTTAGGTTTTACTTTCTGTTTAGTTTAAGCTGTTTGCTTATTTCGTGTTGATTTGGATCTTTTCTCGGTTTTCACGTTGCTTTCGTTTGAGTGATTGCTTATGTATGCTACTGTTTGTCTACGCTAGATTACCCAGAGTGCGAAGCTTGTTAGTACAAATCTCTAGAGTTTGCAGATCATCAGCAAGGCAAGTTACACTTTGATCATACTCTGCAATACCCAGTTTTTACTATGCATTAGTATTTACCCTCAAATATTTGCATGAGTAGGATTGGGAACATGTGGTTTGGTTGTAGTATTATGAGGTAGGAACCTAATACTTTTTATCACCCCGGGAATATACATACTGCTTTATCATTGCTTAGCCATGCTCGTAGACGGGGATTGGATACTGATTCACATGGAAGTTTTGAGAGTTATTTATCTTGGATAACATTAAGGTGGCAACTTTAATACACATCTGGGTGGATTGGTCGGGGCACCTGGGGAACCCAGTGCTGTCCATTAAGGGAAATCCCGGGGTACCCGTGTGATTTTTCCTCGGTTCGCCACCGAGGCTCAAAGGGATCATATGATATTTCATGACTAGAACAAGCCATCATGGGCTCTCGCATAGTTGAGTAAGTTGTATGAGCTCTCGAAGAGGTGGACTAGCAGATGTAGAGGGAAAGTAGGTGTACCGGTCTGCCAGGAGTAGAGAGTAAGTGCTTCAGAAAGACTATGTCTCGATGGTCGAGTTTTGCGGGGAAAACTGTGCAACCTCTGCAGAGTGTGTTAAACTAATAATGGTTAGCCGTGTCCCCGGTTATGGACATCTTGAGTATCTGGAATTTGATATTATTGTTGATCTCATCACTCTTTAATTTATTGAATTGGGTTTAATGATATATGTTTAAATGGGATTTGAGTTGGGGGAACCTTCTCAAATATTGGAACAACTTGGGAGTAGTTAAATAAATTTATTCCTTTGTTGTAGGAAAAAACTAGCTTTATGCAAAATCATAAATTTAGAGCGTACACCAGCCAAATATTGCATGTAGATATAGTTCTTGCATTCATTGCTTTACAATGTAACTCTGCCAGCATATTCAATGTACTGACCTACATGGCTGCAACGTCTCATGTTGCAGACTTCTCAGATGATGAATAAGGTGCGATAGGTCGTTGTGTTGCACTCAGCTATGCCGTTGGAGTTGATGGACTCATTTATCTATGAAGCTTCCGCAGTTATTTAGCTTAGATGACCTTCAGCCATGACATTTTTGTGAAATCATACAATTATGAGGACTCGATGTAATAAGTGTGTGATTGCACTCTGTAATAATGCCTCGAGTACTGTGCGTGTCAGCATTACCGATCCAAGGATGAAACTGATGCACAGAGACTTTGGTCCATTGGTATCGTGGTCGCTACAGTTCTATCAACGACCGATACAACTCTACGCACGCTTGATGTTTGCTTTAGCTAAAACAAGTATGGAACTATTTTGGGAGAATAAAACTACAAGTACTTTGCGAGAATAAGACAAAGAATAAATTGCAAGGTAATAAAAGTAGATAGCTTTTGTCAACCAGAAAGTCATTTGTCCCTACGCAATCGATAACAAGTACAGGTAATCATTCTTGTAATTTTATATGAGGGAGAGGCATGAGCTAACACACTTTCTCTACTAGGATCATATGCACTTATGATTGGAACTCTAGCAAGCGTCCGAAACTACTAAAGATCATTAAGGTCATGAAACCCAACCATAGCATTAAGTATCAAGTCCTCTTTACTCCCATACGTCATACCCCACCTACTCGGGTTTAAGTTTCTGTCACTCTTGCAACCCACCGTAAGCGAACCGTGAACATATTGCAACACCCTACAACAGGGGCCCCACACGTTTGCATGATACGGAGGGCACCGTAGGACAACACCATAAATAAAATATACAATCATACCAACCAAGATCATGATTAACCCATAGGACAAAACGGATCTACTCAAACATCATAGGATAACCATAGGTCATTGGGAAATAATATATGGTGTTGAGCACCATGTTTAAGTAGAGATTACAGCGGGGGGAAGAAGTGTTACACCGCTGCATAGAGGGGGAGAAAGTTGGTGTTGACAGTAGCAAGGTTGTTGATGTAGATCGTCGTCACGATCCTAGCCCCCGGTGGCACTCCGGCGCCACCGGAAGCGAGGGGGAGAGAGGCTCCCTCCTTCTTCTTCTTCCTTGGCCTCCTCCCTACATGGGAGGAGGGTTCCTGCTCTGGTCCATGGCCTCCATGGCGGCGGAGGGGCGAGAGCCCCTCCGAGATTGGATCTGTCTCTCTGTCCTCTTTTGTTTCGCGTTCCTCCGATGTGGCCCTTCACGGTTTCTTATATTCCGGGAGATCTGTAACTCCGATTGCGCTGATCTTTTTATATGATTTTTTCTGGATATAAGCTTCCTTGCGCACGAAGTATAGCTCCAACCGACGTACGAGGTGAGCACAACCCACCACCGCGTGCCAGGGGCCTGGGGTGCGCCCTGGTGTATCGTGGTCCGTGTGGGCCTCCATTTGCGGTGATTCGAACTCCCCAAAATAATTCTGTTTGATATGGATTTTCTGTGATACAAAAACATGCAACAAACAGGAACTGGCACTGGGCACTGGATAAGTAAGTTAGTTCAAAAAAAGCATATAAAAAGGTGCCAAATGTGTGTAAAAGTTGAATAATATTGGCATGAAACAATAAAAAATTATAGATATGATAGAGACATATCGAACATGGATATAATTGTGATAACATAAATGGTTCAGATCTCAAATCATGGCACCCGGGCCCAAAGTGACAAGCATTAAGCATGGCAAAGTCATAGCAACATCAATCTCAAAACATAGTGGATACTAGGGATCAAGCCCTAACAAAACTAACTCGATTACATGATGAATCTCATCCAACTCCTCATCGACCAGCGAGCCTATGAAGGAATTCCTAACTCCCGGTGGGGAGCATCATGGAATTGGCAATGGAGATGTGTTGGTGATGACGAATATCGAAGATCCCCCTCGTTGGAGCTTCAAACGGACTCCAGATCTGCCCTCCCGAGGAAGAACAGGGCTTGGCGGCAGCTCCGTCTCGTGAAATGCGATAATTCTTTCTCCCTGATTTTTTCTGGAAATATGGGATTTTATAGCTTTGGTTTGAGGGTCAGCGGGGCCACCAGTTGGGCAGCACCCACCAGGGCGCGCCTGGGGGAGCTGGCGTGTCCTGGTGGGTTGTGCCCACCCAGGTGCCCCCCTCAGGTCCATCCTGGCTCCAGAAATTCTCTTATTTGATATAAAAAATCCGCACAAAGTTTCGTTCCATTCTGAGAACTTTTATTTCTGCACAAAAATAACACCATGGTAGTTCTGCTAAAAACAACGTCAGTCCGGGGTTAGTTTCATTCAAATCATGCAAATTAGAGTCCAAAACAAGAGGAAAAGTGTTAGGAAAAGTAGATACGTTGGAGACATATCAGTCACTCTAGCGTGGCGCTGATGGATACTTCTGATCAATAGGAATAGGAGGGAAAAAAGCTTATGATGAGCATCTATTGGAGTCGATCATTTCCAAGATCTAATTCTAGTTTTTTATTATGTGCTTAAACATTTTCTTGTCCTCAAGCAATTCAGTCGATAAACTAAAAGTGAAAAATAAAAACTTTTACGAACTCTTTGCTCTTGTTTCATAAATAAGCTTAAACATCACCCAGGTTTTCAACAAGGATTATAACTAACCATGTCAACAATAACTCTTAAAAATTATATTAACTCATATCAATGACATAAACAACTAGAGAGCAATAATAAGATATCTCAAACAGCAACACGTTGTCAAAACAACCATGATATAATATGACAATAGCGATATCTAGCTAGCCCTTTCCAAGACAGCAAAACATAAATGCAGAGCACCCCAAAGTTCAAGCAGCGACTAAACATTGTAATTCATGGTAGAAAAGATCCAGTCATGATGCACCCAACATTAGCTATACACAATGCACCAGCATGACAGCAGTGCTCTCAGGTTCTTGCGCTTATCTGAGAGGGTGATGACACAACATAAAAGTAAATGGATAGTCCCTTTGTAGAGGGAAGCAGTGATTTGCAGAGGTGCCAGAGCTCAAGTTTTTAAAACAGAGGTAAATGATAATTTGAGAGATGCACCCGTCTCATTCACTTCACGACCATCAGTTATCAATGTATCCCAAGCGGAAAGGTAAAGGTTATGACTCTACTGGGAGTTTTTGTTTGATTATTTGTGAGCTCTTTTCTTTTTGCAGTTTGGGACTGGGCATCCCTATTACCGCCCTTTTTCTCCTGCGATGGCGAGTGAATAAATACTTGACCTGAGAATAACCCGCTTAGCATGGAAGATACCGACTACCTCCCGTTGTTCCACGAACGATCCAGGCACACAAAAAGGATATTTATTTGAAGTTTTTAGAGGTGGCACATGCAAATTCACTTAGGATGGCAGGGTAATACCGCATATAGGTAGGTATGGTGGACTCATATGGAATAACTTGGGTTTCAGGTTTTTTGATGTACAAGTAGAGTTCCCACTTAGTACATGCAAAGGCTAGCAATTAGGTTGAGAAGCGACCAGCTAGAGAGCAACTATGGTCATGAACATGCATTATGCATAAGTAACATTGGAAACTAGCATGAGTAGGATATGAACACCATGAACATAAATATCATAGAAGCTATGTTGGATTTGATTCAACTACATGCATGAACATGTGCCAAGTCAAGCCACTCGAACATTCAAGGAGGATACCATATCATCATACTACATCACAATCATTTTAACACAATGTTGATATCTAAGATAAGTCATTATTCACTCCTAGCTACTTATGCATGGCATGAGAAACTATAATCTCTAATTGTCATTGCAAACATGTTTGATCATAATGGGCTGAAGCATGGGTACTAGGTTAAACATATTTACAAAAACAGAACAAGTTGAGTTCATACCCGTTTCTCTCTGCCATGGCCACTTCATCTTATGTCATCATTATTGCCTTTCACTTGCACGACCGAACGATTTGAAATAATAAAAGTGCAAGAGTGCCATGGACTAAGCTGGAATATGTAAACATTTTATTCAAGAGGAGAAGACAAGGTAATATGGGCTCTTTGTTAGATAACCATAATGCAAATTAGAGCCACTCAACATTTTCATCGTGGTCTTCTCCTCGGTATGACTCAATAAAAGAAAAAGAAATTCAGAGAAAGGCACTCAAATATTTTGGAGTTTTTGTTTTTTCAAAAGCAAGCAAATGGAAAAGGAAAAAGCAAAAACGAGAAAAACTATTTACACGGGAAAGCTACCAACAAGTAAAAGAAGAACAAGGAAACATTTTTGGGTTTAGTTTTTAGTGTTACAACAATTTAAACAAGAAAGGAAAATAAAAAAGAAGCAAGAAACGTATTTTTGGGATTTTCTCGAAGTTTTTTCAAACACACAAGAAGAAAGCAAGAAAATAAATTGAACATGGATGAGACAATGAAAAAGTGTGGGCACTGACAACTCGAAAGAAATGTGTGAACATGAATGTAACATCGGTGGGAATACGTACTCCCCCAAGCTTAGGCTTTTAGCCTAACTTGGTAATCAGTCAGTAGCATGGATGGTAGTTGGCGTGGTAGCTCAAGGAGGCCCTTGGCGCCGATGCCTCAGCCTGCCGTGCTGCCTCCACTACTGCATTGTGAGCTCGAGCCTCGCTCTCCAGAACATAATATCTTCCCTTGCTGTGATAGTCAAAAAGAGCAGGCGCAGGCAAATATCTGTGCACAACATAGGTTTGGTTAAGCAACAAATTATAAGTGAAGTCATGAATTTTTGCCCTTGAGGATCTTATGGCTTTTTAAAGCCTCAAAATCTAAATACTGCGTGGGTAGGATAGGGTCAAAGGGCAAAGGTGAAACACCCAGCTCCCATGCTAAACGCATGGCATAAATTCCGCCATAAAAATAGCCACTACTAGAGTTGTGATGTAGTCTGCGTGCAACAATCGCTGCAAGATTATAAACCTTTTCACCGGTGACAGCGGCACATATGAGGCTCAAGTATGGAGCACAAAGTGTACTACAGTCTTGCTTGCCTGCTATGCATTTTCCATTGAATAATACGAAGTACTAAATTGCAGGGAAATGTATGCTCTTTATTCTACCTTGTGCCACTCCCCTAGTTTCACCAAAGCAAAGACTAGTTAAGAAAGAGTCAAACTCAGACCAAGGTGGCTCATCGAGTAAACCCCAGCATGGGATTTTGCAGAGGTGAGCAAACCTTTCTAGAGAAATGGTAAAAGGATTATCACAAAGTTTAAAAGACACCCTAGACTCCCAGGGGAAGAATTTAAATTCTACGACAAATGATTCAGTGAGGATAAGACGTTGGTCACACTTATCTGAAATGTAGGGACCGAGTTCGGCATTGTGAACTAATTGCTCAAATTCCTCCTAAATACCAACTCTCGCCATGTAATCATCGCATGACCGTAAGCACGTTTTGGTGGTGGCACTTCGAATGGATTTTTCGCTTGGTTCAACATAGGGCCGGCGAACGGAGCTGCTACTAGAGGATGCCTCCGAGGATCCCCTCCTTGAAGAACTCCTTCCAAATAAGTTCATAATGTTCACGTACAATTTTCTGAAAATTTTTGGTCATGAAAAATTTAGTAACAAGCAACTACTCATAGGGATGTATAGAGGCCATAACAAGCATTCAAACTACTTAGAACTCTAAAAAATTCAACATGCAAGCTCATCTACAGTAGCACCAAGAGTAGCTAATATTCTAAATATAAACCACTAAAACAAAAACTAATTGGACACATGGAGGAGTCACATACCAAGCAACAAATCCTCGAAACAGTTTCGGAAATGGAGCTCCAAGCAAAGAGATCGAAATCCGCGGTCTCGGGAGCAAGAACACGTGAGAGAGTGTGTTGGTGCTTTTTTTTCTGGGTGAATGGAGTGGTGTGGGAGGAAGAAGTAAGTGAGGGGGCCACCAGGTGGGCAGCACCCACCAGGGTGCGCCTGGGGGTGCTAGTGCGCCCAGGTGGGTTGTGCCCACCTGGTGCACCTCCTTCAGGTATTATTTGCACCAGAAATTCATAAATATTCAGAAAAAGTCATGTCAGATTTTCAGAGCATTCTGAGAACTTTTATTTTTGGGTCATTTTTTATTGCATGAAAAAAGCAGAAAACAAACAAAGCATGGCATTTTATTTTATTTAACTAGTAAAATAGAATACAAAAGGTAGGGACAGAAGGTAGTGTGTACTAAATTCATCAACTTCATACCTCTCAAAAATGATCCATTAATAAGGTTGATCAAGTCTTATTAACAACCACTTTTGATTAGCATGAAACCAAAGAACTTCCGTAAATCACTAAGTTACCTCAATGGGGATATGAATGTCCCCAACAATAATCATTTCATATTTCTGTTTGACAGTAGGTAGAGGTAGTTGAAAACATCCAATAGTGATTGTCGGAGATTTTTCAATAACATTAATACCATTCACTTTGAATTGTTTCTTCGGAAAGTGCAATGCTCATTACCATTGATATGAAAGTGACCTTGCTTTTATTGCAATCAATAACAGCCCCTGCAGTATTCAAGAAGGGTCTACAAAGGATAAACGACATGCTTTCATCCTCGGGCATCTCAAGTATAACAAAGTCAGTCAAAATAGTAACATTAGCAACAACAACGGGCACATCCTCACAAATACCGATAGGTATGGCAGTTGATTTATCAGCCATTTGCAAAGATATTTCAGTAGGTGTGAGTTTATTCAAATCAAGTCTTTTATATAAAGAGAAAGACATAACAGTAGCACCTGCTCCCAAATCAAATAAAGAAGTTTCACATAATTTCTTTTAATGGAGCAAGGTATAGTTGGTATTCCCGCATCTCCAAGTTTTTTAGGTACTCCATCTTTGAAAGTGTAATTAGCAAGCATAGTGGAGATTTTAGCTTTCGGTATTTTTCTCTTATTAGTGATGATGTCATTCATATACTTTGCATAAGGAGGCATTTTCAAAATATCATTCAAGCGAGTGCACAAAAAGACAGGCCTAATCATTTCAGCAAAGTGTTCAAATTCTTCATCAGCTTTCTTTTTAGTTGACTTAGGTGGAAAGGGCATAGGCTTTTGAACCCAGGGTTCTCTTTCCTTTCCATGTTTTCTAGCAACGAAGTCTCTTTTATCATATCTTTTATTCTTAGGTTGTGGGTTATCAAGATCAAGAGCTGATTCTATCTCAACATCATTATCTGGTTCATTATCATTAGGTTGAGTGTTTTCATGAACCTCATCATTATCTTTTTCATTAATCAGAAGGTGAGTGTTCATTACCAGATTGAGTTTCAGCATTAGAGATAGAAAATTCATGATGTAGGGTAGAACCCTAGATGCCTGATCTTTCACGATTGGAGGGTTCCTATGAAGAACATGACTAACACGAGGGGGAAAACAAGGGTAACACGAGGGGAAACACGAGAGAAATCACTCAACCAACAAGATATGGTCACACATATGCTAGATCCTCAAAACACAAAGAGATACATGATCCGAATCCAACAATGGACGATACAAGTGGCGGTAGTTCTTCTCCGAGAGGAGATCTTGAAGGTCTTCCGGTGATAGGGTCTTGAATCCGCTTGGGGGATCTTCTCCGAAGAGGTCGTGAGCTCCGAGGAGAAGTAACCATGTGGATGAGCAAAGCTCTCACACAAATAGGAGTTAATCCTTTGCTAACCCTAGAAAGAGGGAGCATGAGGTCTATTTATAGTCTTAGTGGATGAAAGGTTAAGTGGGCTTCGGCCCAACACGCGGGCGGGCATACAGGCATCAAACATCCGACGGTCACCGGTCGTCCGAAGGCTCGCGAGAGTCCGGACGTCTGGTGCCGGTAGGGCGTCCAATGTTTTGGCTCTGGTCAGCACTTGTCGGTCATCTGGTCGGGGTCAGTTGTCCGGAGGTCTCCATTCTTCCGATGTTTTGGCTCGGGTGTGGTGGTGTTGGTCGTCCGGAGGGGCTCGATCGTCCGAATGCTGGGAGGTGTCGGACGTCCGGTCATCGTCGATCGTCTGGCCGCTAGAGCGTGCGCGGGCTGGGACTTGGATGGTTAGTTGGAGCCTCCAGCATCAGATGTTCGAGAGACGTCGGTCGTTCAATGACTAGGAGTTTCGAGCAGTCCTTCTTCTTGTCCAGTGAACTTGGTATCCTCGCCGTCTCGTCCGTTGGGTGTAGCTGATCCGTGGCTTTCCTCCAAATACCTAATCACACATAGGGTCTCCGCACAAGGTAGTAGCCATGTCTCATAGGTAGAAAGTGGGAGTTTGGAGAGGAGCGAGTTCACATTATCTTTGATAGCCTTTGCTCAAGCTCTTGTCATTGGTCCAAGTGGTGTCGTGGGAGATGTAGATACGTCCACGGGGATGATCGTGGGATGGTCCGCATCATCCCCCCCCCTTGGGAAAGATCCGACCTAGGATCGAAAGCTTCATCACCATGGTATGGTGAGAGGTCTTTGACATTGAAGATGTCGCTCATGTTTTACTTGTCGAGTGGGAGGTCGATCTTGTAAGCATTGTTGTTGTAGTGTGCTAGCACCCTGAAGGGTCCATCGGCTCGGGGTAGAAGTTTGGACTTGCGTTCGTTGGGCAAGAGGTCCTTGCGAAGGTGTAGCCACACAAGATCTCTGATGTTGAATGTCATGGGTTGCTTGTTGATGTTTAGCCTGGTCGCGAGTCGGTGCACTTGGCTCTTGATGGTGTGCCTTGTATCTTCATGCATCTTCTTGATCTAGCTTGCTCGTGCACTCGCATCCATGTTGGTGTGCTCTTGTAGTGGAAGAGGTAGAATGTCCAATGGGGACAACGGGCTAAAGCCGTAAACGACCTTGAAGGGGGACTTGCCGGTTGTGGAGTTTCTTGCACAGTTGTAGGCATACTCGGCGATAGGTAGGCACTCCTCCCACTCCTTGATGTTCCTCTTGATCAACAACGTAGTAGAGTGGAGAGTGTTCGGTTTGTCACCTCCGTTTGGCCGTCGGTTTGAGGATGGTATGCCAAAGAGAACAAGAGATTGATTCCGAGCTTGGCGCATAGAGTCTTCCAAAAGTAACTCAAGAACTTGACGTCGCGGTCCGAGACAATCGTCTTTGGCACTCCATGGAGGCGCAATATTTCCCTACAAAAAAGATTTGCAATATGTGAAGCATCGTCTATCTTGTTGCATGGGATAAAATGAGCCATCTTAGAGAATCGGTCCACAACAACAAACACATAATCCTTTCCATTTTGAGTTCTAGGCAAACCAAGTACAAAGTCCATGCTAATGTCCTCCCAAGGTTCATAAGGAATAGGAAGGGGCATGTAAAGACCATGGGATTGAGCATTTGACTTAGGTTTGCGACATGTAGAGCATCGGTTGGTGAAGCGTGAGACGTCGTGGAACATCTTGGGACAAAAATAGTTCTTGTAGAGCGTAGAGAATGTCTTGTCGCGTCCAAAGTGTCCCATGAGTCCGCCTGCATGAGCCTATTGCAAAAGGAGCAAACGAAGAGAAGACTCGGGAAGGAAAAGTTTGTTAGCTCTCATAAGTTAATCATCCTTTATGTAATATCGTTCCCAAGATGTATGCGTCAAACACTTAGCATAAGGACTGCAAGACACCAAACACAACATCAATATTCGACACCAACGCCACCTGGAAGAGTGTCGTGCGTCGAGCACCTGACACAAAATCGCGTCAAATTAGGCGAACTTCAAGAAGGTCGAGCTATCTACTCCCCGGCGTTGCCCATTAGAGTGCCACCGAGATGGGGAAAGAGCAGAACTGGATTATTCTGACATGACATTGTCGTCTATTTTCCTATCAAAGAGAAATTTGGGGGCGGGGAGGTCCCCGCCCACTGAAAGGACGAGGACCCCAGCATCGCCGGTGTTGTGAGAAGGTCTCGCTTGAGCAATTTCCGGCAGCAAACGAAGCAATAACTAGCTAATAACCGCTAATGTGGAGTAACGAATTGAGAGAAAAATTAACCCCGGTAAAATGTGGGAGTGACTGTCCTCCACATTTTTAGGCGCAGTAGCAAAAGTAGGATCATGCGCATACAAGTCTTTGATGTGCTCAAAGCCAATGACACTCAATTCAAGTTTAGTGACAAGCATGCATAAACGGGAAAGAGCATTCGCCACAACATTTTCCTTACCCTTGATATACTTGATGACAAGGAAAAGACTCAATGAATTCACTCCATTTAGCATGACGCTTGTTCAACTTAGTTTGACCCTTTAAGTACTTGAGCGTTTCATGATCGGTATGAATGATAAATTCATGAGGGCAAAGGTAATGTACCCATTCGCGGAAAACTCGCACTAAAGCATATATCTCTTTGTCATAGATGGGATAATTGAGTTGCACTCCGGAAACTTTCTCACTAAAATATGCTATGGGCGCTTCTCTTGCGTTAACACACTCAGCCTTATCGGGGCTCCTCTATCTCTCTCAAACTTTATATCTCCCTCGTTCACACATACACATGTCTCGCTCGCGCTATACATATAGACCCATCCAACACTCTCCGCCCTTGTTCTCTCTCTATGTGACACGCAGCCCCCTAAGTACCATAATTCCTGACTCCATCATAGGCGCAAGCACTCCCCCCACTAAGTATGATTATCTCTCACTAGCCATCAGGAACACACGTATTGTCTCCTTCCATCCATATGTCTATCTTGATATCTCTCGGGGTATCTTCTATCGCTCACACACCTTGTCACTCAATCTCCCACCCATGTAGTCCCATCACAATCTCTAGGGGATCTCTCTATGAAAAACATACACTCTCTCCTCCCCATGTCTGCATTTTCTCCATACGTCTCTCTCGACCTCTCTCCCTTGTTTGTCAGACCCCTCTTGGCCACGTGCTAGGGGTCTTTCTCTCTCGGTTGCAAACAACCACACACTATCTCCCCATGTTGCTTCCGTTGTCGAAGATGCATGTATGATATGTTCGCATAAGACACACACACTTTTTCTCTACTTTTGTCGTGTGTTGTCCATGTATCTTTCACACACGCACACACACTTTTTTACTCACTCTTTATATTTCTCTCTCTCTCTCTCTCTCTCGTTAGGGACTCTCTCAGGTCCATAAGCATATGGATGTTTTGAAAAGTCAAACCTCAGAAAAGTTTGACCAGGTATATGTGGAGAAAAACATTTACATCTGGAACGATCATTAGATTCATCTCAACATGTACTTACTTCATACTATCATTTATCTTTGGTATTGTAGATATAAGAAATTTCTTTATAAACTTGGTCAAAGTTTCAAAAGTTTGACTTTAAAAATGTGTTAGAACTACATTATTGAACGGAGGGAGTAGCTCTTTCTCTCTCTCTGCTATCTATCACGGGCCTCCCCTCTCACTCAAAATCTCTATACTGATGGATTATACGCTCACTGTGTCAGTGTATAGCTCCATATATAGTTTAGTTGGCCGGTCAACCAGTCCACATGATGCCTTGTCAGCTCATGTTCTCTATCTTCGTGTGCTGGCCCATGTGGTAGTGGGTGAAATTGCGTAAACTAGAGGCCCATCTGACACATGGTGAAGTAAACAAAGTTGAAATCACTCGGGGTAGCACCCCACATGCTAGTAAATTGAGGGTGCATGGAGGACACACTTCTTCCGCGTGAAGGACGCACTCGCGCACAATTCATCACTGCGCGGCGACATGCACAGAAGGACGCACTCACGCACACCCAACACACGTGTACACCGGCGTCACCGTCGGTTGAGATGGACGGCAAGGCAGCCAACAAGCGGAGGTAGCTCGAGCCAAAACCGCATCCAGGGAGCCTGGACTTCATCAACATCCTCCCCGATGACACACTGCTCGTCATCTTTGGCCTCCTCCCCACCAAATTTGCCGTGCGGACCGCCCTAGTCTCCTGGTGGTGGCGCCCCCTCTGGCGCTGTGTCCCCCTCAACCTCACCATCGACAACTGCCTCTGCGATGGGGATTGCAAATGTATGGCCGCAGTCTCCAAGATCCTTTCATCGCACCCTGGGCCAGCCAGACGCCTTGACATCCGCATGTTCAGTACCAACTGCAAGGTCCAAGCCAAGTTTGACGAGTGGTTCTTATCCCCCACCCCAGATCAGCTCGAGGAGCTCAACTTTGAAGCTGGACGATGTCGCTCTCTACCGCCGTTCGTGCTCCGCCTCACGCCAACGCTGCACCGCTCCAGCTTCAGCTCCTGCTATCTTCCCCAGATTAATGTTACGCCCTCCCTTCTTCTCCCTCAACTCAAGCAACTCGACCTCTTTGACATTGTCATCTCGAAGAAGGCTATGGAGCACCTGCTCCACAGCTGTACTGTGCTCGAGTACCTTCGTCTTGAACAGATCCACGGGTTCATTAGCCTCCATATCGCCTCACCGAATCTCCAATGGATTTATGTGTCTTGATGGCCCCACAACAAGACATCAACTGGGAAGAGATCACTCCAGCTATTCCACGTTATGGTCATTGAGAATGCGCCTTTCCTTCAGAGATTGCTTGTATCAGATCTAGAAGGTCCAACAAAAACCAGGGTCATTGACGCGCCGAAATTGACAGTGTTGGTGTACTCATCTACCAAATTCTCCGAGCTCTTTATTGGATCCGTAATCGTTCAGGTACAACACTCATGTTCTTCTCCGTCTTCTTAAAATTCACATTTTTAAATTTCTTCTTGATGTATTTACGACCGTCTTCCAGAAAATGATTCCCACAAGCTTGACCCAGTCTATGCGCACAGTGAAGATATTGGCAATAAAATCTATCGGCCCCAATCTGCATCAAGTTGTTGGATTCCTTACATGCTTTCCATGCACGGAGAAGCTACTCATCGAGGTGAAACTTCTTTCCTATTAGTAAACGGTAATCACAACGTAGCTCAATTTTTTTGCAATTTTCCCAAATTAAGATGACAAGTGTAGTGTTCAAAACTGCATCTACGCACTGCACCAAAAGAAATGTTTTTAGTATTTTTTTCTCACATGATCACCTGCATCGTTTTTTTGTTGTACTACTATAGTAGCCTAGGCTAGTCATAGTGGAAAGTAACTTAGACTAGTAACACTACTGGAATTAGCTTATTTGTCGTCTGCCTTTTCTTTGTCGTCTGCTGGCAGACGACAAAGAAGGTCTTTGCCGTCCACTTACATAAAACGGACGGCAAAGAACTGTCTGATGGCAAAGAAGGTCTTTGTCGTCAGCCACTTCTTTGCCGTCTGCTAGCGGACGGCAAAAAATCTTTGCCGTCAGCTGGCGGACGGCAAAGAGAGAGGTGGGGCCCACTAACAAGCTGCATAGAAAAAACCTAACGGCCCCCCTCTTTTCCGTCTGCTAGCAGATGACAAAGAGCATAAAAGTGGACGACAAAGGATGGCGGACGACAAAGACTTGACCTAACTAACGGGCCAAGCCCCACCCCGGCCGCCTCTCTCTCTCTGTGTGTGTGTGTGTGTGTGTGTGTGTGTGTGTTTCTCTCGTCCTCTCTCCCCGACGACCCGCCACCGCCCCCTTGCCCCGTCACCCCTCGCCC